>NW_007250508.1:113490-171624 GCF_000164805.1 Carlito syrichta
GTTGCCCAGACTGGAGTGCAGTGGCCACCGCCGCCTCGACCTGCTGGGCTCCGGTGATTCTTCCGCCTCAGCCTTCCAAGTAGCTGGAACTACAGGCGCGCACTGCCACGCCCGGCAAATTTTTGATTTATTGTAGAGATGAGGTCTCGCCAAGTTGCCCAGGCAGGTCTTGAACCTGCGAGCTCAGGCAGCCCACTCACCTCAGCCTCCAAAAGGTTCAGGATTACAGGCTGAGCCACCGAGCCCAGCTGATTCCCTTGTCTTTAAAGTGAATAAGTTAGAATATATCAGTGACTTAATCTTGCATATAATTAGAATTTCTCTGGCTTTTTTTTCTTTTGTTTTTTTGAGTTGGAGTCTCACTCTGTCGTCCAACCTGGAGTGGGTCACTGCAACCTCGCCCTCCTGGACTCTGGTGATCCTTCCACGTCAACCTTCCAAGTAGCTGGAACTACAGTCGCACGCTACCACGCCCAGCTAATTTTTGATTTATTGTAGAGACAAGATCTTGCCAAGATGCCTGGGCAGGTCTCAAACCAGCAGACTCAGGCAATATATATGTGTTTTGAAAACCACCAGTTATAAAATATACGTATTATAAAAATCAAAAATCAAAGAAAACAAAACTCCTGGTTTAGGGCTTCGGCATTAGGAATTTAAAACATTCTTAGTGATTCTAAAGCATATTCAGGATTTTGAACCTAATTCACATGATTAGTTCTCATTCACCTTTTTATACCCATGATTCTAAATAATTTGACTTGTCCTTATCTGTGTTTCTTTACCTTCTAAAGTAGTATATGTTTGTATCATATACCTCTCATAGAAATTTGGTGAGGATAAGCCAATAGGTTTAAAATAAGTAATAAAGTAATAATAGATTAATTAAAAATTGTTAAGTACTGTTACACAAATAAATATATTGTTACAACTTCTCATTCAAAGGTATTTAGTCATTAATATTGACTGTAAATGTTAGCATGTCGTGGGATTTGAAAGTGTACCCCAAAGTTTATGTGTTATAAACTTAATCCCCAATGCAACAGTGTTACAAAGTAGGACTTAATAAAACGTGATTAGGTCATGAAGACTCTGCCCTGATGAATGAATTAATGTTGTAATCAAGGAAGTGGGTTTGTTATCTAGAGAGCAGACTTTTTATGAAAGCCCTTTTACACTTTTACTCTCTTGCCCTTTCTCCTTCTTTTGTGGAATGACACAGCCTGAAGGCCCACACCAGATGACAACACCTTGATTTGAAACTCCCTTCCCTACAGAACTGTGAGAAAAAAATTTCAATCAAAAAGTTAAGTTAGAGTCTAATTAACAATTTCCATTTTGAATTGTTTTGTGAACAACTAATTATATAAATTGTCTAATAATTAGCAAAACCCATTGAACTATTTAAAGATATAGGCTTATTTTTTTTTCTTTTGTAAAGTTATGTAAAAATGACTTTTTCTTTTTGAAGATGTTGTGAAGGCCCAAGTTTTGAAATTGGTGCTTGAAAGGCATCTGGTGTTTTCTCTAGATATGTTTGGTATTTTGTAGTTTTTTGTTGTTGTTGTTGTTGTTTTTAGTAAATAAAGCCACAACTATTTTCTGAACACAAGTAGAGTGCATTATTTGATTGAACAGACTGCCATTTTGAATCCATCTACAATCTTGTTCTTTGTCTTGTATAGCTTCTCTGGTCAGATAATTTCTGTGATTCTACGTTATGCACAAGGTAGGCCTATTTTCTGTTATTAGTGTAGTATAAAATAAATGTCAGAAATCTTCT
This sequence comes from Carlito syrichta, assembly GCF_000164805.1. Taxonomy (NCBI): domain Eukaryota; kingdom Metazoa; phylum Chordata; class Mammalia; order Primates; family Tarsiidae; genus Carlito; species Carlito syrichta. The sequence goes on from NW_007250508.1 coordinate 115,274, forward strand.
GAAGACAGTAAACGTTTTGCGATATAAAATACACCTACACTAGGCAGTTGAAAATGATGGCATTGCCACAATAAACCTTAGAGACTGCAGACGTCCTCAATAATTGTAATACAATTGTAATAATTGTATTACAAAGGGCAGAATACTGGAAACAGGAAATCCTAGATTTGAATTCTTATCAATAATAACTAACATGAATTTTGAAAAATTATCAATTTCTCCAAGATACAACTTTTTAACTTCAAAAAGAAGGATCTGATAACTAACTAAAACTAATGTGCTGGTGCATGATACAATATACAGTAAGGCAATGTTTTACATTCTGAAAGATGCATCGTTAGACAATTTTGTCATTGTGTAAACCTCATCGGCTGTAATTACACAAAACTGTTACAGCCAACTACACACCTAGGCTACATGGTATAGCTTATTGTTCCTTGGTAACAATCCCGCATGACATGTTGCTATACTGAATACTGTAGGCAACTGTATTTGTATATTAAAAAATAGAAAAGGTAAAGTAAAAATGCTGTGCTATAGTCGTAAAAGACCACTGTATTATATGCAATTTGTCATTAATTGAAAGTTGCCTGGTGCATAATTATATATTTAAAGGTGTCTAGCAAACATTTGCCACATGTTGATCCTAGCAGTGCTAGGCCTTCCTCAAAGAAATTCCCTTCTTTGGTGCGTCAGCATTAGTTTAGTCACTGAGATATTATACACCAAGTAGTTCGACATTTTTCTCTATATTGAAATAGAGTTTCTCTAGATATGTTTGGTATTTTGTAGTTTTTTTTTGTTGTTGTTGTTGTTTTTAGTAAATAAAACTAAAGAAACTGAATGATTGCAAGAGGTAAAGAAACTGAATGATTGCAAGAGGGGGCAGAATTTTCCAAGAAAATGTATGTATTAATTTCAAAATTAGCCACATTTGTTCAATAATTTCTTCTCAGCAAATAAAATATTGATCAAGTTCTTAAATGCTTTGGAACAAACTACTAAAAGTTTATTATGTGTAGACATTATATATCTAATACAACAAGTATTTTTCCTCCCAGAAGCAAATGATTAGAAGCTTTGTTTTTTGTTGTGTGAAAATTAAAATTTTAATAAGCAATCATTAGAGAGAATCTTCTAGTAATTTTATACTTCACTTGATGTGATTCATCTACTCATCACATAACAGAAGCAAATCTGACAAATATTTTACAGAATTATATTAGTTATTTTCTTAATGGGTATGAAATCTACAAAAATAAAAGTGAAAATTATTGATTAATTTTTATGTATATTTAATTAGTTTATAATCATATATGAAAAGATACAATTATTTCTAATTCAGTTTTAATTAATCAGTATATCAATCATAAATGTGTGAAGTATTAAAATAAGAAAAATCTGTACATTAATTCTAAATATTTTCAATGTATTAAAACAGTTATTTCTATTATTTTCTTATGTTAGAACATGCCTACCAGGAGAACAAAGCATAGATATAAGTGAAGTTTGTCTCTGGATTCATAAGCAATTTGTTTCTAAAAGATCTCCCATGACCCAGTTTTTTACTTTTTTTAATTTTTAACTTTATACAATCAATGTAAATGTTTACTCTTTCCTTTAAGTCTTGATGAATATTTAGAAAATTAACCTGAACACTTCTGTTGTTAACATTATTTTAGCCAATTATGTTTTACATCTCTTCAAGCCAAAGCAAGTAAAGATTTAGGATTGTGAAAATTTTAATTTATTTATTGCTTAATTTTGACTTTTTGCATTCATACATTTCTTGGATAGTGACACTCATCTTAAATCCTAAATTTAAATGTGTATTATTCTATACTAGTTCATGGTGTTTAAAATACTAAACCATGTACTCTGTAAATATGATGACTTTCAAATTTTGTTAATAATATTTAGAACTTCTTTGACATTCCTAGATCTGAAATGTGCTTTCAACTAGAAAAAAAATAAGCTTAATATATAAAGTGAGTATATGAAAGAAATTAACTAGCAAATATTTATATTATACTTTAAAGATAAGTTAAATGAAAAAATTAGACAAATATTTATTTAATAGTGCTTCATTTTCATGTACAATCACTAGGCATCAGATGAATTGCAGTAGTAATATTAATTTACAAAAGGAATTTAGAAGTACAGTCATTATGATTAGTTAACAAAAGGAGAATAAAGAAAAAGTTTTCTGAATGTGTTTCAGAAAACAATGATCCTGTCAGTTCCAAGCAGTATTCTGTGAAGAACAAAAACAAATATGCACATTTCATATATATGAAAGCCTTTCAACAAACAAAATGTCTAACTTTATTTAAACCCGATTTTTTTCCAAATTATTTGAGGAGTGGTAAGGACCATCTTATGGAAAGTTTCATGGAATATTTGAAAAAATGCAGAAATTTAAAAAAATGATTTAGCATTAGTGTTAATTACCCCCTTTAATGTCATTTAATTATCGAATAATCACAAGTATTGAAACATTAGAATTAGGCAAATGTATATATTTTAAATAATTGTATTATAACTACCTAGAATACAATTCTTAAAAGATTTCAAAGTCTAAAAGGTTGCATACCATTGGCCACCATATGAACAGCAGTAGGACAAATATAATTAAATTTACTTGGGAGTTCCATATAATAGGACAAAGTTTAAAATACAACTTATATGTCGATGAATAAAATCTAAAATCATAAACAATTAAAAAAATCCAATGGCCTTGCTAAATATTGTGAAAATCAAGCAGCATTCATCATTAGTTTTACTTCTTTGTCAAGGAGAACAATAACACATTACAGGGACATTTCTGGCAGCTTGGCTTTTGCATAATGTATGGCATAGTGGTATTCATCAGTGTGTATTCTTTGCTTTTCAATGGGACAGTTTCCCATTGTGTAGTGGTGAAAAGGAAGCCTGAATAACTAGAAATAAAGAATTTTTAAAAATGGATTTGTATGGAACTTTTATCAAAAAATGTACCATGGAAATCATGTTTTATCTTTTAAAATCATATCTAAGATTTAAATTATTTTTAGCCAATATTGGACTGTATAAGATACATTATCCAGATCATCACCTCAAATATTATCTTAGTATCTCCTTAATGTCAGAGAAATTGAGAACAAAGACTGTCAAAATATTTTTCAAGTACAAAAAATAGTGTTTAAAGATTATAAAGGTAACTAACTCTACAAATATGAAACTTTGATTTGTTAAATCTATCTTCAGTGCTTAGGCATGATTAGTTCTCTAATCTGTACACTGCATTGTAATAAGTGATAAAAACAGAGCTGACATTGGATCAGAGAACAAAAATTCTTTCAGACACGTAAGTCTGGTGATAAAGTAAGTTTCCCTTCAGATTTGCAACATTACTTAATTTTTTAAAGTAACTGTGTTCCAATATTGCTACTTGTACATGTGAATTCAATTTTATAAGTTCATATAATTATTGTATAAAATATAAACACCCATAAAATATTTTTCTACAGTATTACTTATACATGTCGTATGCTTATTTTCCCATTAGTATTAACATTCATTACTATGCAATAAAACAGCATTTCTTGCATTTTTTTCTAAAATCAACATGGCAAAATATAAATATAGATAACCATAAACATTTACAGATATCTCCGTTGGTTCCTTTCATTCTTTCATTCTAAAAAATCTGAAATATTTTTTCCAGATTCTTATGTGATCTCCCATAATATTGTGTAAAAAAATGAAAAGACTCAAGGTGAATCCAATGCCACTCATTTATAAAAAAAAAAATTTATTTTAATCAATGCTGCTTTTAAACTTTTTTATCTTCAAAGGAAGATTTTTTTCCTTCTCTTTTTTTTCTGACATATGGCAATGTCATTTTATCTGTTGGGGAAAAAGATGTTATTACTACAGATTTAAGTTAGAAAGATTTTATGACTCATAAGTTCAACAACTTCTACAAGATATTAGATGTTAAATAATAAAGTAAACTTAGTAATTATAATGTTTTCATGAATTATAATTCAATATTGTGCAGATTAAGACTATTATTATCATCTGGTGAAAAAAATGAAGTTTGAAAGCTGAATATAACTACATAAATGATAAATATAATTACATCAAACTTATCTTAAGGTGTCTGAAATACAGAATGCAAAAACATAATTCTCTCATTTTATCTTTTTATTTTTCATTTTATTTGTTTGCTTTCTTCTGAAAGATAGAACTTGATACTTAAATGGAATTGAAAATATTCACCAGATGGTAAGAAATCGTAACAGGGTTTCATTAAACTGAAAATCTATAGGATCTTAAAATTAATCTAGCCAGGTGTGGTGGTTCAAGCCTGTAATCACAACACTTTGGGAGGTAGAGGCCTAAACCCAGGATTCGAGATCAGCCTGGGCAACTTGGCAAGACCTGGTCTCTACAATAAATCAAAAAATTAGCCAGGTGTGGTGGCACGTGCCTGTGGTTCCAGTTACTTGGAAGGTGAGGCGGAAGGATCACCTGAGCCCAGCAGGTTGAGAATACAGTGGCCGTGAGCATTCCACTGCACTACAACCTGGGCGATAGTAGGACTCTGACTCAACAGAAAGAACAAGAAAAAAAGAAAAAAGAAAAAAAATCTTAAAAAATATAAGGCTTTGTAGGGGAAGTTAATTTTTTAAAAAAGCTAAAAATCCTCTAAAGATAAAAAATGGTCATGACCCTAAGGAAATAAGATTTCAGATTTATAAAGAGCACAGAAATCAAGTAAGTCCTTAACTTACTTGACACGGAGAAATGACGCTCAAATTCAGTTCTTGCACTTCCAAGTCCACTCCTGTTTTGAGTAATGACTACTAAAAATAAATTAGCATTTTAATTCCATCTGGAGAGAAAGATCAGTAGTAGAGTAAAGCATTAGTCTTTTTTTTTTTTTTTTTGAGTTGGGGGGGTCTCACTCTGTCACCCAGAAATATAGTGGCATGATCATGACTCACTGCAGCCTTGAATTCCTGGGCTCAGGTAATCCTTCTGTTGCAGCCTACCCATAGCTGGAACTACAGGCACGTGCTATTATGCCCTGTTTTTGTTTTTTGTTTTTTCCATAGAGACAAGGTCTCACTATGATACCCAGGCTGGTCCCAAACTCCCGGGCTCAAGAAATTCTCCCACCTCCCACCTCAGCCTCCCAAAGTGCTGGGATTACAGGCTGAGCCACTGAGCCCTAAAGACCGCTCTTTCTCCTAATTTCAACAATCTCACCCAACTTTTGGAAGACATACGACAACCATGAATGATAATGTTGGCCTACATGTTTCCAAATATTTATATCTTTATTATCAGTTAAATCTTTGATTTTCAGGTACTAGCTTCCACCTCTCCTTGTTGCATATTTCAGTTCCTCAGTCAATTAAAGCTTTGGCGTCTGGATCAGAGTGTTCCTTTTATATTTGTATCCTGCCATCATTTACTCAACAAAATGGCCTTATAATGTCTTCACTTTCTTAACCCTAGTGATCTTTACATCTTATTTCAGCCACAAATTTGCATGGTTACATCTCTGATATTATTACTACCTCGAAATGTTACAACTTCTACAATTATAAATTTAGATGGCCCACTCTTTGATAAAAAAAATTATATATTCCTAGGTTGCTCACTCAAGTACTCTTATATCCATAATATTAATTGTACCATGAATAAGATTTATTAACTTTTGAGTGTCCCCAAATTCTTTCTTTCCTAGTTTGTAACTCTTCTTCATAAAATAATTGCTTACTTTTTTACCTTAAATTGCATAAAACCTAAGAATTGTTGAAGATGCTGACTATAGTACTTGTCAAACTTTATTTTTTAATCATTTATTCACGACTGTGATAGATTATGACTTTCTTTTTTTTGGAAAGAAGATTATGCATCTCTTCCCCTTGCTGTGTGATTTATAATGTATCCTGTGAAGGGAGTAGCTTCCCACCTTACCTCAGACTTTAGCCATGAGTCTTACTGTGGTTAAATGACATGTGAGTACAAGCTTTAAGCAGAAGGTTTAACCAGCCTTACATGTTTCCACGTATTTTTCAATTGTGCCAAAAGAGCAATGTTCTTCAGATTGAAGTTGCCCCTCAGTCTGAGTCCTAAAATGAAAAGATACATGTAACAGATCCATAGAATGAGAAAGAAATAAGCTATCATTGCTGTAAATGGGGTGAATAATACATTACAAACTGAAGTACTAGTCAGGACTGTCAGAGATAATTTAAGTGGTTTAGCCTACAACATAAAATGTCCAGAGCAGTTTGAGAATTAAGAATATAGAAAAGAAAATTAAGTATTGCAAAAATCTCTCAAAATATTGCATAAATTATATAGGATAATTTATAAGGTAGATGAAAGTATTACAATATTTTTAGAAATTTACTTTAATTGTTGTATGGTGCTTTTGAAATGTGAAGCCACACGTAGATTAGATAACATGCGGCCCACACTTATATTCAGAGCATAAAAACAGCAAACATTTACTCAGTGTTCATCACTTTAAATCAGGATTTAATGTAATACTCATAGAATGTAATATAATATAGTAATTTTTTTTTTTTGAGTTGGAGTCTCACTCTGTCGCCCAGATTGTAGTGCAGTGGCCACTCCTGGCCACCGCAGCCTCCACCTGCTGGGCTCCGGCGATCCTTCTACCTCAGCCTTCCAAGTAGCCGGAACTACAGGCATGCGCTACCATGCCCAGCTGATTTTTTTATTTATTGTAGAGATGAGGTCTCGCTGCCCAGGCGGGTCTTGAACCCACGGGCTCAGGCAGTCCACTCACCTCAGCCTCCCAAAGGCGTGGGATTACAGGCTGAGCCACCGAGCCCGGCATCCTAATATAGTAATTATAAAAAAATGAGGCTTAGAGAAGTTGTGTGATTTGCCCAAGAAGACAAACTATGAGCAACAGTTCTTAAAATCCAGGCCATCATATTTGAAAACCTTTCATTACTACATGCCTGTTTTTCAACTGCACTGCTTGTTCAAGTCCATTAGGCATTCTATTTTATCCAAATGTTTTTAAAAGAAACACATGTAGATTCCATCTGCATTAAATTTAGATTCTTCAATATCTCATTTATGCCTTAAACTCTGCTTGGAAATCCTTTTAGGTTTATTTTCTTAGTTATCTTCTTTCTGTCATTTCACATTAATTTGCCCATGTAAAACACCACACCCTCCACCTTATTCCTCATTATCTGAAGATTGTTTTCATAACCAAATAATCCCTCATCTTCCTTCCATCTCTCTGGATTTTTTACTTTTCCTCTTTCTTGAAAGAAAGAAAGAAAGAAAGAAAGAAAGAAAGAAAGAAAGAAAGAAAGAAAGAAAGAAAGAAAGAAAGAAAGAAAGAAAGTTTATCTTGCTTTGCATGAACTTTAAATTTTGTTATATTCCAGAGCTCTAACTTGGACAATGTTTGTTTCTCATTCTACATAACCTACTTATGTAACATCTGTCACTCATGCTGTATCTCCAGCTCAGTCCTAAACCTGTGACCTCTCCCTTCATGATACTCTCATTAAATGAAAACAGAATTCAACTTAGCACATCAACCAAAAACTTAGAAAATCATACATTCTTCCTATACCGTCTTATTTTCAGACATTTAACCTTTATTAAACTTTACTCACTCAATTTCTTTTATTTCTCTTGAGTCCAATTCTGTGACAATACTTCTGTTGCAGGCCATGTTCCTCTCTCACATAGAGTATAGTAACAACTGTTGATTGGTGTTTCTGCTTCCAAATGTCCTCTATAGTTCATTCTTAGCCAGACTAATTTATTTTAAAACATCAATCAGATCATCTTATTGAGAAAATCAAAAACATTTAGTAGTAGTTCCTTCTGGGGAAAGAAAATATAAACTTTAAGATGGTTTATTGGATCTTTTAAAATTTAAACCTACAATGATTACTGCCTTATTTTGCTATACTCTTTAAAAAGCAATACCTTTAGTAATTCTGTATATCTTCCAATCTCTTCTCTGAGCTTTTGAACAGAACTCTTCCTGATATACCCATGTTTTGCTACACTCTTTGAACATGTCTAAATCTCATTCATATTTCATTTCTGAAATTCTTAAATTTCAATACCCAAGGAGCCCTTAATGATCTCTAGTTTTGCCGTCTCACATATATATGTATATAATAATCATAATCACATATACATAACTATTCTGTAATTTATCTATTACAAGTCATCATGTTTCATTTAAATTACTTATTTAATGTCTAACTTCCTTATTAACAGAAACTTTTGTGAAAGCAGAATGCTTTCTTTTTAATTTTGTGTTTATCTCATGTCTCCAGAGTATAAAAGCATATCCATGAACTTGTATCTGAGACCAAGGGCATAGAGACTAATAGAAAAGCAAGGTAAAATTGTAAGGTCTCTTTTATGACTGTTTTTTATTGAAAAGACTACAGCACAGGTATCAGACAACTGATGAGAATGATTATAATATTTATTTTAAAGAATGCCAGAAATCTAAATGTGTATATTAGAAGGTAAAGATGGAAAAAAAAAGACATTTTAGCATACAGCAATATATATACCTGGCATCAGCAATATAAAGCCATTATTATAGTACAAAGCAACCAGAGATATCACCTGGAGACAATAAGAAAAATGATCTGAAGCAGTTGCCAACCAAGAAAACAAGTTTGCAGAGCAATTGTGAGATATTCATTTAGAAATTCCAGGATCCTCAGATGAATCAGCAATGAACAGAGAATTTAATTTCTCATAAGTAAAGTTAAGATATTTTGCTTGGATACTGTGACATTATTAGTACCTCCAATTTTTTGCATAGTGTAAGGAAAACTTGAAACGAGATTGTATTGAGGAGTCATTCTGTGGGTAATTTTTTAAAATCAAGCCTTTCTGGTACTTGGATAAGAACATTAGAATTTATTATCAAATTTTATATTTAAGAAGGCAGGGCTTTTATTAAAGCTTCGATCATTTTCCATTTTAAGGGACTGTTACGTTTAAATCCCATACTTTTTTATTTTATGTCAGTACTCATAAGTGTGAGTCCTGAATGTAATCTAAAAGGCAATCCTTTTACTCAATTGAGCTTACAAGTTTTGCAAAAGTCTCTTTTGGGTTAGTATTATCAGGGTTAGTAATAAACAAGCAAAACTGGAAAAAGAAAAGGCATACATATATGTAGAGAGAGTGCAGACTTTCTAATGGGAGTAATTTTGCTTTTTATTAATTCTTCTATAAAGCAAATTTAAATAAGTCAAAGAACAAAGACTCAATAATAAATTTTTGTAGGACTCTAAGAATGTTGTTGAAATCATTATGTTTTAAGCCAAATTTGTAAACTGGGGTCCTTTCATGAGAGGAGTGGCTACCATCTTCAATTGTTTCACAGCATACCTTATGAATAGTGCCATTTTGCTCATCTACACTTGCTGTTCTAAGATGTGAATCTAATTTGATGAATACTGTACTAGATTGTCTCCAGGATTCTTTCCAGACCTATAGTAAGCAATGAATCTCCTTCCTATAAAAAAAGGGGGGGGGAATATTAACAAAAACACAAATAATAAACATGATCACCTATTCACACATTCAGAAAAGTTCTACTTATACTAAGTGATTATAATTATCTGAAATAAGAGGAATTTGTGATGTAGCTAAAGTGGAAGTTGCTGCATTTACAGAAAATAAGTAAATATACATTCATATACATTATTATAGTATATTACTATATAAATATTATCTATATGAAATATAAAAGCCACTTGGCAGGAAAGAAAATTATTAAAAAGATAAAATTATACGGAAACAAAAAAAGAAAATGCAATCCAAAGAAGTGGTAACCTCAATATACGTTTATCACAATTTTACTGAATAATTATGTTTTCAAACGCCTCTACCAATCTTAGATTCCTATCTATTTTACTTTTCTGCAGCCTTAAGTGTTGAAAGAATAAAAAGCATTGTTTGGAGATGACAAGGATGAGGATACTGGTATGAAGAAGAAAAAGAAAAATTTTAAAAAAAAAGAAAAAAAAGAAGAGCATTCTGAATTTTTTTGTAAGATATTGCCAGTAGCTTAAATTTAAATTTCCTATTGAATAGCAGCATGCCTGTAACATAAATGAGAGAAATTATGTCTTAGTTCATTGTGGGTTTCTATAACAAAACACCTTAAACTGGGTAATTTATAAAGAACAGAAATGTATTTCTTTTAGTTATGGGAGCTGAGAAGTCATGATCAAAGCACCAGGAGATTCAGTGTCTGGTGAGGATGTGGTCTTCATAGAGGATGTCATCCAGGTATCCTCACACGGCAGAAAAGAAAGAAGGATGAGAGCTGTTTCCTCCCATGGCAGAAGAAATAGAAAGGCCAAGCAGCTCTCTGAAGCCTCTTTTATTAGAAGGTCATTAATCCCACTCTTAAAGGCAGAGTTTTTATGACTTAATCACTTCCCAAAAGGCCCCACCTCTTAATATTACCACAGTAAGAATTAAGTTTCAACATGAACTTTGGAGGGGCATGGACATTTAAACCATAGAAAACTACAAACTTCAATTTGCATGCATGTAAACGGTTTTGGCCATAACTCCAGAGCAGTGTGTGCCAGGTGAAGACTGAGAAAAATATGAAAAGCTAGCAGGGCTTTCAAAGGTTGGAAGACAGACAAAATGATTCCACATCAGATGGAGGCATATCCTAAGTGAGGAAATACTGGGGAGAGGTGTCAAACTTTTGAATCAGAGCACTGGCTACTGAGAAATAGAAAGGAAAAAATTTGAAAGATTATGGGGAAAATAGCTGGAAAACATATTGCAGAAAAATTGGGATAATTGGAAAATAAACTACATATTAGTCAATATTCTATCAATGTTAAATTTCTTAGGTATGATGATGTTAGTGTTGTTGTATAAAAAAAATGCTCTTGTTCTAGAGCTTGGATCTTCAAGTTTTCTGTAAATGACCGAATAGTAAATATTTATAGTTTTGTGTGCCATATATACAACCACTGCAGTGTGCTACAGAATAAATGCAGCTATAAACAACGCATGAATGTACTCTCATGACTTTGTTCCAATAAAACTTTATTTACAAAAACAGATGGTGGGCCAAAGTTGGCCTAAGATCCATAGTGTGCCAAAGCTGAAGTATTTAGAAATAAAATATCACATCTAAAAAAGCTACAAAATAATTTGTAGTGATTCATCTTCCCTCAAAAATGCATATATATATAAGATACAAATATTTGTGCTGCATGTGTGTGTGTGTGTGTGTGTGAATATACAAGAACTTGGAGCACTTGCTATGTGTTAATCATTGAGCTAAGCACTTGATATGTATCAGGTCATTTACTCTCCAGGATAATCTCATAAAATATATGCTCTATTATCATTCATATTTCACAATTGAGAAAACAAAGACATAAAAAAAGCATAATTAGCCTTGTGAAAGTAACAGATACAGTTAGTGGTAAAGTCAGGAGCTGAACTATGGCAATTTAATTCTAGGATCTGTTACATTAATGTTACATCAACTTCTCTAGGAAACAATACCTAAAATGAAATCATAGCCTGTCATTTATCTTTCTCAAATTTTGTTTAATCTCAGCTATAAAACTGGGGACAAGAGATATGTGAAATTTCTTTTCATTCTGAATTTTTAAGTTTTTTACATTCATGCAAATTTTCTTTTTCATCTTAAATTCATTTTAGCCCAAGGATCAGTAAAACTAAAGGGAAGGGGTGGACACATAATGGCTTTTTTAGGTCTGTTCAATCTACAGTAGTATAATTTTATAAAAAGTTAATGCATCCTGACCCAATTACTGAGCTGGATGTGAATTAGATTATCACTGTTTAATGGATTGCATTCTCTGTAGATCTTCTTGTATTGTCCTTGTATTGAGCTCAAAAGAAAACATGCATTCCTTCCGATGTGCCTGCACCTTATCAAGATTACTGCACTGCTTCTTATGTGTTCCCTCACAAAATGCATGCTGATAGTTATGTTTAATCACTTTACTCAAGAGCACTAAAACTAATAGCCCTTGCTTTAAGTACATAAAAATCCATAGAGTCTCTTCAGAAACAGTGCATTACCTGGCATTCTGCTTCTAAGAGAATATGAAATAATATTAGAAATGTTGACTCTCTGGGCCAGAGGAGAGGAGAAAGTTTTGTCAACATCTAAGTCTATATTAGAGGTAAAGCTTCTGCCCAAAGAGAAATGATCAACTGTAGCACCATTTCTCTTAGCTGCTGAATTGATGTAATAGACCAATAGCATGAATTATTATGCTACCTGACTTATAAACCAACAAATGTTAAGGCATGATTAGACAAATCAGTACCATGTAGTATAAATAGTAGTCTTAAGTCCAGAGCTCCTATAATGGCAATAACTGGAACAACTTTGTTAAGTTTCTCATTTCCATTAGTTTTATCTTTGATTTTTTTTTCAGAAAATGTCTATGATGAAATTTAAACCTTCTCTATTCTATTCACAAAAAATTCTTATTGTACAGATCCTAAGACCAAACAAAATAAATGTGAAGATTATCTTTTCTCATGTTTAGAAATATAAACCAGCCCCAAAAGTAACTTTGTATTTTATATTTCTAGCTTTTCAAAAAGACTAATAAATACACCATTATGATTTTTAATATAATTAGCATGAGTATAAAACATGAAACTTTTTATGAGAACCAACTCTTTCTTCAACGGCATACAACTTCAAGCTTTCAAACTCACATAGCTCACTCTTTCAAGCTTTACAGTTTGTCCTCCATGGGTGGGAACTCAAGCTCAAACTGTGAAACTGCACTCAAAGAACATTCCACAGGCTGACATTGCCAAATACTTGCTCAAGGAATAATTTTCTTGTCTGGAACGAAGCCCATAACACCAGAGTAGAGGAGGAGGGATCTTTGTGGAGCAGAAGCCCTCAGTAGAAAGTGTTTCCAGTTATTACCCTTCACATTGTATAACTATGACAAGGCCATTTAGCATTTGGAGATGATTAAGTTTTCACACACTTTTGTTCCATGCTACCTTCTGTTTTCCTTCATTTTAAACAAAACAGCTGCTCCTCCATTTGCCTCTTAAGGCGTTTGGATCATCAAACAGGCATTTGATCTCACAGGCTGGTACTCGTGGGTTTTGCACTAATTAAAGATGATAAGGTGAAAGTGAAATAGAGAAGGTCCAAACCATTCATTGACTGGTAAGACTGTGTATTCCTCAAAATAAGCAAATGCTACAGTAACTTTAAAGTGCCCCCTTGACACTTTGAAGTTTGCCTGTTGTACTGGCAGGTCTAAAATGAGATCCAGCCAAGACAGGCATTAGCATGTCAAAGAATAAACTTCATTTTCACTGTGAGGACTGTATTTGAAGTCAATGGTGTGGCACTCTGGAGGCAGTTAAAATGCGTGCTGTTATTCCAGATGTGCATTGTCTCTATAGAAATGTAATTTCACAGTCATTAAACATGTTAAGTTCATCAAGAGATAATTACAGCAGAAAGCCTGTCAGAAATGCTTCAAAATCTTGATAAAAGATGTACCTATTGATCAGCTTGTTGATTTTTTTACCTAGGTATTGGACTGCTATTTAGATATATTGTATAATCAAAGTAATTGATTAGCCATGGCCAATCTGACTATTGAACACTACAGAAAAACATTTTTAGTATCAAATATTTGTAGCAATATGTCTCAGTATCGTAGCTGCAAATGTTAGCTGAGTTTCTTCTCCTTTTAGAAATGTATTTATGTGTAGTGTCTTTCTGTCCACACTTACAGTGTATGTCTAAGTAGTTTTTAATTAAGACAAGCTGTTAGGATGGCCAGAGAAAGCAAACAAATGCTGGAATAAATAGCATTTTGTCTGCTAGATATTTCCATTTAAGACAACACTGACCTCTTTACCTTAAATCTGAGTTCTAACTGAATTGAGTAAAAGTTCTAAGTTAGCACATCAACTACTAGACAAATAGAAAAATATTGTGAAATTATTCTTCAACCTAGAGACCACATTTTCAAAATTGTCAAAGGCAAATGTGATCTTAGGAATTTAGAAAATTCTCCATTCTTGAAAATTAATAAATAGTTCTTAAACTGTCCCTGCCTTAACTGCTTCTTAAAATCCTGCATGTGTGTGTGTGTGTGTGTGTGTGTGTGTGTGTGTGTGTTTGAGTCGGGTTCTTACTCTATTGCCCTGAGGCTGCAGTACAATGGCATAATCAATGCAGCCATGGCCTCCTGGGCTCAAGTGATTCTTCAGCCTCAGCCTCCTGAGTTGCTGGGGCTACAGGCAAGGGCCACCACACCTGACTAACATTTTTATTTTCTATAGCAATAGGTCTTGCTATGTTGTCCAAACTGGTCTCAAATTACTGAGCTCAACCAATTCTCCCAACTGTGCCTCCCAAAGTGCTGGGATTACAGATGTGAGCCACAGCACCCAGACATTGGTTACAATTTTAAAATGTTTGTAAATCCAAAATCTAAGTTAAGAGAACCATCCATAGTACTTGTACCCTGTACTCAATCAGTTGTCCCAGGAAATAACAGGGGTCTTCAGTGCTAATGACTTATTCCAACCAGTCATGCCACTTGCTCCTCTATTTGGGGGACAAAATAATAAAACAAAGAGTTGCCACTTGGACTTGAATGCGACTACATTTTTTGAGGAGACAACACTTTATATTGGAATAGAAAAAAAGATGATTATCTACAGTTTTCTAAGAATCTCAACATTTTAGTTTTTAAACATTCTTTAGTTTGCTTGGATTTTTAAAAATCTATATTCTTGGACTAAACAGTAAATAAATACTTGTCAAACTCATTAAATACCAAAGAGCATAGGAAAAAAAGTATTTTTTAAGACAATTGGTTTTAAAAGTTATTATACTATACTTCTGATACCATGCAATTTGCCCAAATTTTATTGATGATATCATAGCTTATCTATAAAGTACTAGTATGTTTTTAAACTCTTAACTTCTTATGAAAGGTTAGGTTCCTTTTTTTCCTGTTTGCTTTATTCTGGATATTTCAACATGAGTTCACTAAACAGCAATTCTGGGAAAACTAAAATAAAAGGAATCCAGATGAAAATTTGCATGGCTTAATCAAAATTTATTTTCCAAGTAATTCAACTAATAGAAGGGAATGCAAGGTACGGTAAAGAATGTCTGTATTAGTAAAAAAAAAAAAAAAAATGGCTAACTTCATCAAATAGGAGTAATAATTGAAAGAATATAGCATCCTATATATCACAAAGATAAGAGAAAAACAAAAACAGAGCAGTAAAATACAAGGAAGCTCTGGGATGTCAAACGGATATGTACATGACACTTCTTTCTGTATGTTGATAGGGGTGTGATTCCACTTCAAGACCCTCAAGCTTCTATGTTTCAGTGATATTCTTTTCAGAGAAGAGTTGTCCCAATTTTGTTTATATAAACAATTCTGAATGAATCAACTACATCCAGAAACTACAGGATTGTAAACCATAGCCAAAGACATGTCAACCATTTTGTATAATAGGGACATCCTCAGAAAAGAGAAAATTAATACAGGCTTTGTCGCTATACCAAGAAATTATTTTCTACATTGCTTCATATTTTAAATGGAATATACATAATATATAAACTGTCTTATTGTATTATTCCGTCTTGTCTCAGCATACGAGTCTTAGGTAATCAGGACTATAATATAATATGGGGATTGATTTTATGTAGTTATGGCATAAAAATAATTTCATTATTAAATTTATGGTTTTTAGAGATTTTTCTTATGGTCTTTTTTCTGAGAGAAAGATAAATGCATTTCTGTTCAAGTTAATTTTATTAAAAAATAACATGCTTCTGTAACAAAAAGGGAATGAGAATACTTTCAGCACAATCAGTATTTATTTTGCTTTACATTCTAATTTGATCATGTGAAAACTAGCTATTAGTTATACACACCATTGTATCAAACTTTTTGAAAAACTTTTGGTCTTGTATCTTGTCTGATTGAAAAAATAATTTGAAAAGAACAATGAAATGCAAAACAGTCTCATATTAGAGAACAATGTTACCATGTTTCTTTTTTGTAGTTTCTTTCCCTCTCTCGCTTTCTATCTCTCTATATTCATATACATAAAACTTCTTTAAAAATTATTATGATGTATTGTGCTCATGTTTAATCTTGATATGTATGTCTTCTATAATAATAAGGACCATTTTCTCATGTCTGTAAAGACTCACCAAATAAGTAATTTCATAATTACTAAATATTATATCATGACAACCTGCAGATATTCTTTATAATTGCTCTATCATCAAACTTCTGTTTTCCAAATTTTTCATATCACACATAAAGCTGTACTGACTCTCCATGAATCTTTGGTCATAGCTCTGTTCATATCTCCCAAGCATAGATGACTAAAAGGAAGGTATGGTAAAAACAGTTTAGACTAAATTAAATAAGCCTATGCAATTCATTTTCTTTTACTAACACTTCTCTTCAGTTATCAAGAACCCATCAGTTTATTTAATACAACTTTAAAACCATTTATATCACTTGCATGCATCTTTATAGTTATAGAATAATTTTCTCAAGAGTTTGCACTTTTATGTCAACTTAGCTTTTATGTGTCAATTAAATCATCTCAACAACATAAGTATAATGTCCACGCTTGTCTGAGTTTTTAGACTCGAAATATAGCTATGAACAGTACGAAGAGTCACACAATCAAGAATTAAAGAAATTTCCTGCAGCTTTTCTTTTTCTTTAAAATCATGATTCTACAAAACATATTTACTAGTGATTGTTGGAGAAAGACAGTTCATACTTCATGCTGGATTTTGTAGTACATGTTTATCTGAATACACAGTGCTAAATAATATATTTTTGCACATTTGTACAAAAAACCTTAACAATCAATTTCTCTAATATTGATATAAAATATAAGAAAATACATAGAGCCTAGTAAGAAGAAATATATCGTTAATGAATTTTTTGTTTTATAATTTTTACAAATTCCTGTGTTTAACATTTCTAATGTTTCCTTTTTTATTTTAACAGTGGGAGATAGCTTTCTTTAACTCTGTTTGCATACTTACATGTAGTGATGGGTAATTTCAAAATAGGAAGTGCCTTATGTATCAGGGCTAATCATTTGTGAAAGTCACTCCCATTTTTGTTTTCCTTTTTATTTTATTTTTTTCTGTTTACCTGGCAATTAACACAACCAAACTCTTTTATCATATAGGAAAATTGTTACAATAACTTTATGTATTAATCTGCCTCTCAGAATTTATTGCAAATAAGCTTCAGTTCAGTACCTAATGTGCCAGCTATGCTAGCATATACCAGTTATGACAGTCACTATTTTAAGTGAAAACATTTAATTTTTACTAAATTATTTTAATTGAGTACTATCTGGAATTATTCTTCCATGCTCTTAAAATTTATTCAATTGGCTTTAACATTCTGTTTCTTGTAGACTTGTTTCTAAGTGGGCTTGAAGAATTTCCATCATTAATGCCTATATACTAAAGATCTTCTCATATAACAATAATTTTCCCTTCTAACCAATACTCTTTTTCTAAACAAAATATCTACTGACATATTCTTAACGTTATTTTCCAATTCCTTAGCAACTTGAATCATACCTAACTGTGAAGCTGTAATTGGACCTGATAACCACCTGGAATGGTTGTTTTTATGGGAACTGCTGCTGAGTTTTCTTCTTCAAGCCACAGAAGAGAAATCTAAATTGAATGATAAAAAAAAAAAAACCTCTGATGCTGTGTAGTAGCAGTCAAGCAGAGAACTGTCTTGCTGTGTTTACCTCTCTTTCTCATTTTAAAAGAAAATTAGTGAACTAGATCAACCAGAACCCCATGAAACAAGTAAGCATGCTCCTGGCCTATGGGGTTTTTAGTGTCTTTTAATATAACTCTTCCCAAGTAGAATTAGTAGACAGGAAGCAGAATATATAACTAAGGTGGAAATATTTTTGTATTTAAATTTCAAGGACATTGATTAGAAACTATAAAATTCAGTAGTTTCCTGAGTAAAATGTAGTTTTATACACACAATTCCTTGAATAACCAAATAATAATTGAACATGTTAATTTCCTCATTAATTTAAATATGTTGAATAATTTATTGTACCATCTATATGGACAGAAAAAAATAAAGCCCAAAGTCCTAGAAATTAATTGGTCTGTATTAGAGAACTTAAAAGCATAATGTCTATAAAACAAGAACATGAATTTTAGTAAAAAAAGAAAAACAAAAACTTTTGTCTTAGAAACTTGTTACTAAGGCACAAAGAAATATACAAATGTCTTATGTATATTCTTTCCCTGATGTCCAGACATTATCTTTCTGTCTGAAAAAAAATAAAGTTTATCCAACTTGGGGACTATTCTTTCCATTTGAAAATTCTATTATTTTAGTCCTCTCCAGGTGAGTTCAACTAAGGGTCCTTCCTCTACAGGTTGAACATTCCACCTTCCTCAATTAACTAATCATTTTGGAAGAAAGTATATGTTGAATCTTATCTTTTCTCTTCCCCTTGACCCTTTTGTCATCAACCAGCTTATACCTAACCTTATTACCTACTCCCTTGCTATACACACTAAAAACCCTTGGGCAACTGGCTTCAAGCCATATGGATAGAAGAATTAATCTCAAATTGATCCTCCTGCTGATGATCTGAAATACAATGGTCTTGCAGAGCTGTAAGCACTGATAACGTGGAGAGCTGATGGGACTGTGCTAAGCTTCAGTTCTCCTATTACACTTTGTTTACCAAACCATAGACCTAGACTGTAGCTTACCACTCTAGTTCTGTAAGAAATCCAGTCTTTGTCTTTTCCCTTCGTCGGAGTGTTAAATCTGATTCTTTTTTTAATTTATTTTATTTTATTTTAAAATTGTGGGGTACAATTCAGGGTTAGGTATACAAATATTCATTGTGCAGGTAGCTTTGTTGATGAGGTGTGCCCCAACTTCCCCAGGCAGATTTCGACTACTGTCAATCCCACCTCCCCACCCCCTCACCCCCCATAGTTTCCTGCTACTGTCAATCATTTTCCTATAGTATTACTTAGTTATTAAAGGTCCACTTCTGAGTGAGAACATGTGCTACTCAGTTTTTTTAGATCTGATTCTATTAACTCAAATATATTAAACAGTTGAGATAATATCCTATGGGTATTGGGAAGTTGATAAATATTTTAAAAGGCAATTGTATAATTATTGTAACATTTAATGTAATTTTTTGACCCTTCTAGAAGCAGAGAGATTTTAAGCAGCATATTAAAATGGCAGAAGAAATTGATTAAATATTGCAATATGATAGATAAATTATATGATTATTTTGAAAGATAACGTTAGAAATTAGCTAGAACATGAATATTTCTAAACAAATTATGATACAGCAGTACAATGATAATAAATTTTAAAATTGCAAAATGACCCTCAACTTCATGATACATCTTCAGAAAGGAAAAAATGTGTGTTTCAGGATAATCCATGTTAAAGATGAAATTCAGAAATATCCATCACAGCGAGCTAGCCTCTACTAACACTATCACATTAATCTATTTAAATTCAGTGATTTAGATTAGGGGTACAGGAAAAATAAAATCAAAACCTTGAACTATAAACCTTATTCATATAAAAATTATCGTAAAGTGAGATATAATATTAAGGCTGAAAGCAAAAAGTGTGGCGTTGAATCATTAAGTAAAAGTGAAAGGAAATGATGTGACAACCATGATTTAGAGCTAAATCATCACACATATAATATCATAGAGTGATGAAGATTTGGTTGGGTAAAGACCTGAAAATAAAAATTTTAGAAAGTAATTGTTTTGAGAAGCAATGTGTCTGTTACTTGAATTGGCAACCCAATATATCTTGGAGGAAATAGCAAAAATTTGTGTAAAGTAAACTAAAGTAACTGTCTCACTAAGCTTTGTAGTATCTCTATGAGAATATAACTCAGAAGGCATTTCTGCTCTCATTTCACAGTAGAATGCAAGCTTCCTTAGCAACACAGTGAATATTGAGACTTATGTAATTAAAGCGCAGAATTGAAAGTGACCTTAGTAGTTCTATAAGTACCTGGAAGAAAAGCAGAGCCTTGTTTAGAAAGATGCCAGCACAATGACCACAGCTGCAAAAAGACTAGTAAAATATCTCTTGGAAAATTTTAAAAGGAAATGCTTGAAATTCACTTTTATGACTTTAAAAAATACTCAACAAACTAGAAAAAGAAGGAAACACCCTCAGCCAAAAAGGAATAGTCTTGAAACATCCACAGCTAATCTACTCTGTGATCAAAGACTGTACACTTTTTCCTAAGAACAGGAACAAATAAGAATTTCTACTCTTGCCGCCACTTCTACTGAATATTGTACTAGAGGTTCTAATTAGAGCAAATAGTCCAGAAAAAAATAATAAAGGCATTCAGATTTAAAGAGAAGTTAAATTATCTAATATTTGAAGAAGACTTGATCTTCTATAAATAAAATCCTAAGGAATAAATTTTAAAAACTGAAAACTAATAAATCAGTTTAGTAAGATTGCAGAATACAAAATCAATATATGAAAACCAATTGTATACATCTGAATGAGCAATCCAAAAACCAAAATTTAAGAAATTAAACTTACAATAACATCAAAAAATAGATACTTAAGAATAAATCCAATGAAAAAATACAAAACTTACAGTGCAAAAACAACAGAATGTTGAAAAAAACTAAAGATATATTATAAGTAGAAAAGCAACTAATGGTTATGAATGAAAAGATTTAACATTGTTAAGATGCAATAATCCTCCAAACTGAACTATAGGATCAATGCAATTCCCATGAGTTTCCTAGCTGAATTCTTTTTATAGACTTAGAGGCTATAATATTGAGTTATCTATCACAGAAACAAAGAATCAAGTATCACATATTCTCACTAATAAGAGAACCCTGAACATATATCGTAATGCTATAAGAAAGGGATTGGCAGTAGTGGGAAACTGCCAGGGGTGGGGAGGGGAAGGAATTAGCAGTAGTGGGAAACTGCCAGGGTGGGGACCATACCTCATCAACAAGGGTACCGGCATAATGAACTTTTGTATACCCTGAATTGTACCCCACATATTTAAAAATTTTTTTTAAAAAAAGCTTTTTTTTAAAGAAAATAATAGAAAATAATAAGCTGATACTAAAATTCATACGAAATCGCAAGGGACCCTAAATAGTCAAAACAATCCTGAAAAAAAGTAACAAAATAGAAGAACACACTTATTTCCTCATTTCAAACCTTACTACAAAGCAGCAGTAATCAAGACAATGTAACACCAGTACAAGGACAGGCCTACGAATCATTGGAATAAAACTAGA
Source organism: Carlito syrichta (assembly GCF_000164805.1). Taxonomy (NCBI): domain Eukaryota; kingdom Metazoa; phylum Chordata; class Mammalia; order Primates; family Tarsiidae; genus Carlito; species Carlito syrichta. The sequence continues at coordinate 136,707 of NW_007250508.1, forward strand.
AGCCTAGACAAAATCCTATACACCTAAAGTCAACTGATTTTTTACTAAGATTTGAGACCATTAAATGGTAAAATAATAGTTTTCTCAACAAATGGAACTGGGACAACTGAATAGCAGATGAAATTAAAATAGCAGAAGAAATTAATTAAATAGTACAATATGACAGATAATTATGTGATTATTTTGAAAGATAACACATTTAGAAATTAGCTAGAGCATGAATACTTTTAAACCAATTAGCTAGAACATGAATGTTTCAAAACCTGTCAAAGATTTAGTTGGACCCTTAGCTCACACAAAAATTAACTACAAATGAGTAAAAAAACCCAAATGTAAAGGACAAAATTAGAAAGCTCTTAAAAGAAGACATTGGTTAAATGGTCCTAACCTCGTATTTGGCAAATGCTTCTTATATATGATACCAAAGCATATGCATTGAAAGAAAAAACAGATATATTAGACTTCATAGAAATTAATGACTTGCATGTTTCAAAGGACATCGTCATGAAAGTACAAAGACAACCCAAGAATGGTAGAAAATATTTGCAAATGGTATATCTAATAAAGGACTTGGATCTAGAATATATACAAATTTATACAAGTCAGTAATTGAAGGAAAAATACCCAATTATTAAAAATGAGCAGAGAATCTGAATATACTTTCTTATTCAAGGAAGATGTATGAATGACCAGTAAGCACAGAAAAATATGATTAGTCATCAGGGAAATGCAAATTGAAACCATGAAAAGATACACATCACATTTACTAGGATGTCTTGAATTGCAATGTCTGATAGAAAGTGCTGTAGAGAATTTGGAAAAATTAGAACCCTCACACACTCCTACTGGGAATGTAAGATGGTGCAATCACTTTGATAATGTAAATTGGGTAAACTATTTTGTTAAACAATCTGAAAGTTGCTCAAATAGGGTTACAATAAGACCCAGAAATTCCACTCATAGATGCACACCCAAGAGAAATATCTTCACCTATCACCAGCATTCTCTTAATCCCTTGACCATTTTGTCATCTTTTAATCTTAAAACCACCTATTGTCATCAGGCATAGGTAAATAATGTTGATCATTTGCTCTATATACTAAAAACAGTACTATTAGTGGGAAAACCCGTTTGGTTCATTCATATATTCCCAAAGTCTACACAAGTGTTTGGAACAGAACAGAAACAATGTATAGAATAAATAGAAATGTATAGCAATGGATAGAGATGTTATATTTTGAAATACTGGAAATACGCAAATCACAAAGAATTTTGCAACTGTGTCACAGTATTTGTATTTGGGTTTTATAGCTTTCTGTTGTTCTTAAGCAAATGCATTTTTACTTTTTATTCATATAAAATATTAAAATTTTATTATTTGTTTTATTTTATTTAAAGTTATATTATTTTTACATTATTTATTATAGTAAATATTACATTTAATACTAAAAGTTATCTCTATATAAATCATTAATTTCTACTTTTTATCCATATATATTGAAATTTTAAATGTGAATATTAATGAACATTTTCATCAGATTTAGGATAGAACATTTTAAGGTAAACTAGTTTTATCATTTCTTTGAAATTCTAATCAAAAGGGAGATAACTGACTTAGATTACTAACTTATTTATTCAAAAAACATTATTGTGTTTAATACTGTCTTAATTTCTGAGAATCAAAAGTTTTGGAAGAATCTCAAAGCATCTGAGACCTGTGTGTCTCATATGAAATCATCTAGGACTTTGGAAACCCTTTTATAAAGGCTTTATTTTTGGTTTATGGTGTTTTAAAGAAATATATCTTCTTTTTCGTTGTTTAGTATTTGCTTAGGATTAATGGGAAAAAAAGATTGATTTTTTTTCACTCACAGTTAGCTTAATGGTTAGTCAATTTTTACTGACTATAATTCAATTCAAAATGATTAACTTGCTAGTTTTCCTCAAATTTCCACCATTTCTACCTTTCCTACATAGTAAATATGAACTTGTAATATAATAAATGAAAACAAGTATCTCATTATTATATAATTCGCATTTCTGAAATTGGAAAGATGACTGCACTATTATGAGTTTGTTAAGTTTATATTTCTTTTTACGAATGTTTGTGGTTTTGATGTTTACTTTTACAGATTTTTTAACTTATGTATACTTGCTTTGTATATTCAATAGTTCATTCTACTGGGATTTTTACAATAATTGACTTGGGACTCTAGAGGATACAATTAAACAATTTACTGAAGACAGTGCAACACAAAACAATAGTCAATTAAACAGTGAATACAATTAGACAATACAAAAAAGGCCAACAACCATATTAGTAAGAATATATTAAAATTATCTAATTTGTATTCATAACTAGCACCTTATTACTAATTAGCCTTGTGGAACTGTTTCTCTAACAGCCTGGCAGAAATACGTCATGTAAAGGTTTTTCATTCTTTTCATCAATCAGATATAGTTTATTTGGATCTCTGTAACTATATGACATAATTTTATACTTCTGGCTAAAGGTGGTCAATCCTTAACACTCACATTCTTTTGGAAGAGATCGCAGCTTTGAATCTTCAAGAAATTTTGTCAAATGCAGTTTTGCCAAGTTATCTGAAAACACTCTCTGGTGACCTATGTGCCATGTTTTAACAACTTATCTGTCTTTTAATAATTAGTTTCCCTTGCTATGACATATCCAACGCAGTGTGTTTTTACCCAAATCTTCAAATATATACGTGTTTTGATTATCCCACATAGCATTGCATTGCACTATTAAACATTTTACAAACTGAATAGTGAGGACGAAACTGAACTTTCTTTCTCATATCCAAATTCCTAACTAAAAGAAAACAAATCAGAGTAATTTATGATCCTGCAAAGCAATCTCCCGGGGATTCCTTAGAATTTGAATAGTTTGTAAGAAATGTTATCTTCTCTGAAATTTGCCACCTGTAGGATTTAATCTACATTTTAACAAACCTGGAGTTTTCTGCCCCCTTTTCTCAACAAAACATCTCCTCTATTTATTTCCAAAATTCCTTAGATAGAAACTACTAATGACCATTCAGGAAATCTTTGAATCTATCTATGACCTTCAAGTCCTTGTTTGAAAAGGTCATTTCTTCCCAGGCCAAACCAATGAAAATCTCACATGTATTATTTATAGTTACGAATAAACCTCTGCCTTCCAAAAATGTATATAATCAAGCCACTATTCAACCACGGGGAGGAACATGGTCTCAGGACCTCCTGATGATGGTTGTTCCTAGGCTTAGATCCTCAAGGCTGGTTCAGAAATTGACATCATTTTGTCGACAATAGTTTAAATTCATTAAATTTTTATATGCCGTATCTCTTCTCTCAAAATATCAAACTGGCAACACAGTTTATATACATTAAGTTCCACATCATATACCCATATTTTATTTCTGCATCTGACTTTCCTTTTTTATATTCTATACCCCTTCCATGTTAATATATGATTAGATAACAAACTTGTATTAGCCATTTATGTCACATTGGTTACTTTGTGGAGACTGTAATTTTCACATTACACATATAAGGTTGATATTTTGAAATTCAGCATCATATGATTAATAAGTATGAGAGTCAAGATTACTATCAGGATATCTCACACTGTAGGCTATGCTCCATTCTCAGTAATCAGTATTCTATGATTAATCACTTTCTCTTTAAACTCTAGCATTTTCTGCGACTTACTATCTATAAATGGAAAGGGAAGATACTCAAAAAAAGCAGCATTACAAGATAGGGTAATTGTCTAGATGGTCAATTGACAAGTTGTAATGAATTTAGATATCTGAGAAAGGTGGTTTACAGAGAGAATTGAACAAGTCACTCTCTTATATTCTTTTACATAGGTGGGATTTTTTTTTTTTTCTTTCTTGAGTTTGAGTCTCACTGTCGCCCAAACTGGAGTGCAGTGGCCGCTCCTGGCCACGGCAGCCTCGACCTGCTGGGCTCCCGCGATCCTTACGCCTCAGCCTTCCCAGTAGCCGGAACTACAGGTGTGAGCTACCATGCCCGGCTGATTTTTGATTTATTGTAGAGATGAGGTCTCGCCAAGTTGCCCAGGCGGGTCTCGAACCCACAGGCTCAGGCAATCCACTCACCTCAGCCTCCCAAAGGCGTAGGATTATAGGCTGAGCCACCAAGCCCAGCTTGGAATGTTTTTTTAATATGTCCATAGTTAAAATACTAATTATTTATCTTAACCAAGACCTGTGACCCTAAGTTAAGTACTTTAATAAACCTATTATTCTATAAAGCATAATTTTCATTTTTAGTCCTCGTTTTCATCCATATGTTTTTATAGTCACAAGATATTGGCTGTTTGAAAGATTCTTTATCATTAAATTGTTGTTAATTATTAGTTTTGTTTAGAGGAGAGAAAATGTTTGAGTAGGATTATTTTAGGTTGCATGCGGGCAATCATGAGCTATCTAAAGAATGATCTTTAGTAGTAATTAAAAGTTAATAATGTACATTAATAAGGTAACTTATTATCCAAAAGGAGCTTATCATCTATTATTTTATTTATTTTAAAAATTCTATTACAGATAAGCAATGATTAGGAAGAAATCGGTTGGGAATTAAAGACTAATATTCTGATTATAGCCCTTAGACTCTTTCTACTTTAATACAACTGCCTCTATAAACAAAATTCATTCCTCTTTCTTATGTTTCTATGATATCTAGGTTATACACATAGCTAGGGCGTTTAAATGAACATATTTTTACTTTACTTCTACAGCCTAGAATCCACCTTTTTCTTTTAATGGACTCTCTTATTGTGTGAGTCTTTCTTTTTTTTTTTTTCAGATGCAGACCACTTCTTTTTACTGTAAAACCTAATGTGTTTAATGTTTACTTTTACACACTGGTAATCGGATCATGACATGTGAACTAGACATGACCGATTGGATGTTTTACCAAGATTTTGAGTCCGTCAGGAAAAAAAAAAAGAGTAGGAATTCATTCACAGAATGAATTAGTACAGTTATGGCAGGAAAATATAAAGTGATGTTCTTTATTGTTGATATTGTAATGATACTCAGAGCTCGTGGTGTCCTATGACAGTGGTGATGACTGAGTCAACAATAGTTTCTGAATAGATTGGCAAGAACTTGGCAGTTCAGTATTTCTTGACTCCTGCTTTTTTTTCTGCTCTATTTCTCCAATTTTCTATTCATTTCTGTGAATCTTTCAAATAAACTCAGATTATAATGAATTCATTTTCTGATTACATTAGCCAGAGTTGGACTCAGTACATTACAACCAGTGTCAGACTAATAAAGAATTCTTCCAAAGAGAGGGATGAATATAAATAACATATCCTCAGAAAATGTGAGAAATGAATTGTTTGTATGGCCTATTTGGGGCAGAAGGTATTCAAAATCCTGTAATTACTGCTCCACAATGCTAATGTTACCAACTCTGGTACACACTAGACTATGGACTGATTTATTTATCACCTATGGTCAACTGGAATGCAGTGTTCATTCAGATCAAGGCTTCTAGAGTTTCTTGACTCTAAAAATATAAAAACTTTCAATGATTTTGGTTAGACGGATGAATTCTAAAGCTAAAAGACAGTTGAAGAAGAATTCTAAACCCCTATCCCTGAATTCTTGCTTTAGAGGATGTATTTAAACTGAGAGTCTATTCCACCAATGTGAATGAATATATCACTGCATCTGCATTCTTGAAATCCCGATTTCAATTTTGATCTTGCACACAGAAGAACTTAAAAGGTATTTTAATTCACAGACTCACAAAGTTTTTTTTATGTGAAAGTCAGTGCCTTGCTTAGAAATAGTGGAATACAGACAACTAGAATTGGGATATTAAAGATAAGTCAGATGAGCCCAATTAGCACAAAACAACCAGTGCTCATTCACTGAGTTTCACATGTGCTTTTGGTCAGGAGGCATTTTGCAAAGAAAAATGTTTGTTGTTTTTTAAAATGCATTTATTACAGCCTTAATTATCTCTTTATTGTCTGAAAGCAGAAAGAAAACCAAAGTCATTAATAGAAATTATATAACATACATCTAATGTAAAGTTACTCCTCGACTTTCTTTTCTCAAAAGATCCCTTTAGAAATATCAAAACACACTTTACATTTCAAGGTCTTGAAACGAAATTAGGGAAAAGAGCCTCCATATTGTTATAAATTTCATTAGTATGATTCCCTTCTAGACAGGAATGCTGACAACAAATCAATTGTTTCAATGGGGTGAAAAGTAGAATAACAAATGATGGTTGAAATAATAATATTAGTTATCTATTGAGCACTCATCACATGCCAGACCTTATTTTGCTTATATTAATACATTGAATTATCTCAAACGCCCTTTTTACAGACAGGGAAACAATCTCAGAGAAAATATAAATTTTTATTAAGGCTACACACCAAATTAAGTGATGGAGCTAGAATTTAAATCCATATAGTCTGAATCTAGAATGGGTATTCTGCATTGCTATTACCCTATACAAGTGTGGCCCCCAAACCAGAATTTATTTTTTTTAATTGTGTATTTATTCTTATATATTTAAACTTCAGTCATCTTCAAAGTACTCTCCTTTTGAGAAAATACACCTGTTAAGACTTCTTTTCCACTGCTCAAAACAGTTTTGGACTTGCCAAGTTTTATGACTTTTAATGCTTCTGCTGTTTTTGTTTCAACTCTTCCACATTGGCAAAATGTTTTCCCGTGAGGAATATTTTCATCTGGGGTATCAAAAAGTCACTCAGGGTGAGATCAAGTAAATAGGGAGTGTGAGACATCGGGGTAGAGCCATTTCTGATCAAAAATTGCTGGTGTGGGCAGGTGCACTCGTAAACCACCCATCATGAAATGGGCAAATGTGTTGAACGAATCTCCAAAAAAGAAAATTCACTGAGGCCAAATGTAGCCTTTCACAGCAACTGGTACACTGATGCTGATGGGTTTCTAGAACACTTAACTAGCAGGGGAAGCCTTTACTATAAGGGGCCCACCTTCCAAAAGATAATTTCAGACTTTTTTGATTCCCCTCATATTATATCATCCCAGAACTGCAGCAACTAAGTAGCAAAACTTGGTAATTAGAGAAAAAACAGCTGTAGTTAATATTAAAGGCAGTAGGGCTAGTTCAGATATCATGAAATCCCTAGGACGGATAAAGACTGGCATCCTAACCTAAACTTTATAAAAACGACAGCAAGTTCAGATAAATAGAAACCATATTTGAATCCATATTATAAAAATCTGCTTTACTTCCACAGTTAGACACCAAGAAGAAAGGCCGTGAAGTGATAATATTAGAATGTAAAATGAAGCTTCCTCCATACTTCACTAAAAATCCGTGATCCAAGGAATTGAAATTGGGATGGAGTATCTATCTCAAGCTTCTGCTTAATGATTCACTCCTAATCGTGTTTCTTCCTGTTCCTGTAAGTCTAGACTCATTAAGATGTTTTAGTACCTAAGCAAACAGTGTTTCTTCCAAGGTCTGTTACCTTACAATTCGTGGTTTGGTTTTTCATTAGTCAAACTGGTAAGAGGAGACTTTACAGTGTGAGATGATTTATCTTAAATATTTGGGGGAATAAATTGTTGCTTCTATAAAAATAAGAACAAGAAAGTATATGAATCAAACCAAGGGGAACTCATGAAGTGTGTGTGTATGCATGTGTGTGTATGTGTGTGTGTGTTTAATATCGTCTTGTCTAGCAATAAAATTAATAGTGCATTACCTCAAACATGCATGGAAAGTACCACTAAAAACTCATGATTCCTTAGCAGAAAAGAATTAAATTACAGACAGAATCCAGAATAGTTGAAACATTGACTAAAAATGAATTAGAATCTCTACACTTAACATTAAATCTAAAGCAAGAACACAATGAATGGACACTTAAAAAGGAATATTATAAGAACCAGTCATGGCTATAATCTAGCTACACAAATGAGAAATTATGTGTTCTAATTTTTTTGTGTCATATGTATGTATGTGTGTATGTGTGTGTGTGTGTATGTGTATATGTGTATATATTTATGTATTTTAACTTTTTATGCTTCCTTTATGTACACAATGTCTAGATCTACACTATATAGATGTTGTTCATAGTCTGTGAAATTTAGCCCAATAAATTACAAAATCATCCTAAATTATAAAGGTTATTACTCAAAACCCTTGTATTTCAAGTTGGATTTTGCGATTCACTTTTTTAGGGAAAGAATTTAGTGTAGTTTTGATTTTATGAGTTATAGCTGCATTTTCTATGGCAAAACAATTTTTAATTGTAAGTAAAAAAGGGTATAGGAGGTAAGGTTGTCAGTAAGTATGTAAGCATGGGGTATGTATGTAAGTAAAGAAGTAGAAAATCTTCTCTTGTAATTAATTTGAAGAGGCAGTTACTTGCTCTTCCAACACCCAGACAGATAGCATATAGTGGCATAATCTAGACTTAACCAACTAGAATGTCCACCCAGAACTTTGGATTTAAAGCAAGTAATATACAAAGAAGCATATAGAACTAATTACAGTGCTAAGTGTTGGGAGCAGCGTACCCCTTGAAATTTCCAATAGTGGTACTGCGAAGTTAAGTAGAAACAAAGACAAAATCAAGTAGCACAGATAATCGTTGATGCCCATTATAGTTGTGCCAATAGCAACAACTTAACCATCCCAGGAAGAAATTAGATTCCACTCTAATTCTATAAGAAGATAATCAGATAATGAAGTGATTTGATTAACATTTTAAAATATCATTCTAGCCACCAAATGGATAAAAGACATCAAGAAAGGAGACAGGAGCTGGGCTCGGTGGCTTAGCCTGAAATCCCGTACCTTGGGAGGCTGAGGTGAGTGGATTGCCTGAGCCTGCGGGTTCAAGACCCGCCTGGGCAATTTGGCGAGACCTCATCACTACAATAATTTTTTTTAAAATTGCTGAGCGTGGCAGCGCACGCCTGTAGTTCCAGCTACTCGGAAGGCTGAGGTGGAAGGATCGCCGGAGCCCAGCAGGTCGAGGCTGCGGTGGCTGGGAGCGGCCACTACACTCCAGTCTGGACGACAGAGCGATACTCCGACTCAAAAAAAAAAAAAAAAAAAAAAAAAAAGACAGGGACATTCTAAAACTGATGCACTGATGCACTGATGTTGGTAGTAGTTTGTTAATACATGCAGAGTAATGTCCATAGGCAATTTTAGAGGAATTCATAGTAAAGAGAACTTTATACATATTTCTAAGCTGGTTGTGTCTAGATCTATACATCATATGAACTAATTTATTAGCAAATACAAAGTCCATGCCAAATGTGTGCCAGTAACTATACTAAAAAGTTGAATATTCAAGATAAGCAAAATAAGCTTTTTTTCTTATCTAAATATCTGACAAACTGCATAAATTATTAGCACAAATGAATTCACAACATCAACACTATATATATATTGTAAAAAGGAATGAAGCAAAGTATGTTATATAGCATTCCTTTTTATAATGCTATATATTTGCAAAACTGGAGTTTTTGCTGATGAGAAGAAAAATAATTGTTGATAAGGAAATTGAGCTTTAGCTACACCAAATCCCTGTGAATATTTTTCTCAACCTTGTATGTTCACACTTTAAAAGTCTTGATTTAGGTTATTCCTTACCTATTTTAATCGGTTGTAGCTCTTTTTCTTGTAATAGATGAATTTGATCTATTTATATTCCTCATTGCAAGGAGAATATTGAACATATTTTTCTCAATTAATTTTTATTTTACTGAATTCTACTGTTTGTGCTGCTGTGCTGTAAAACTGCTGATTTTTTTCTCTTTCTGCTATTTTAGAAATTGTTTACTCTATTTTTATTCTTTCAGAGTTTTTCTCAAAAATTATCATATCTAAAATTTTACAGAGTCTACATTCAGTTAGATTTTTATCACATAAAACTACCCACAAACTTAGTGTTTAAAATAACACTGATTATATTTTCTCATTCTCATATGGATCAACAAGTTGAGCAGTTCTCCTTTTGAGTATTACATGTGACTTCTGTCATCAGGTCAATGGGCTCAGGGCTGATGTATGGGATACCTCGCTTAAGATGGTTTGCTTCTACTCCAAATGATCTCCTCCCCTAAAAGGCAGAGGGCATGCCTTATTAAACATATCTGGGTGTTTAATCTCCAGAAGAGATTAGCATTTGAAGCAGCAAACTGAATTTTAAAAAGATCATTCTCACCAAACCATGTAATCCATTAAGGACCTTAGTAGAATAAAAAAATTTTGTTCAAGTAGGCCTGGAAATTTTATATTTGAGTTCGTCTTTCTCATACTCTTAGTAAGTAGCTGCTGTTTAATATTGAAATAGGAGTGCATTTTTCTAGATATAATATGCTTGGATGAGAGTCATTAAACACTATCAACCCTGGATATTCTAACTTTACCTTTTATTAAAGTTTGTAGCTCATTTTAAAGCTCCTGGCTTACTTGAGAGTTGATATTAAATCACTTTGGAGCCGAGTTCGGTGGCTCAGCCTGTAATCCCGCGCCTTTGGGAGGCTGAGGTGAGTAGATTGCCTGAGCCTGCGGGTTCGAGACCCACCTGGGCAGCGAGACCTCATGTTTACAATAAATCAAAACATCAGCCAGGAGTGGTAACGCATGCCTGTAATTCCGGCTACTTGGAAGGCTGAGGCGGAAGGATCGCAGGAGCCCAGCAGGGTGAGGCTGTGGTGGCCGGGAGCGGCCACTGCACTCCAGTCTGGGCGACAGAGTGAGACTCCAACTCAAAAAAAAAAAAATCACTTTGCATGGCACTAAGCTTGGGTTAGATTTCAGAAGTTCTGGTTTTACCATGTGACCCAGGACAAAAGGACAACATTAACTTTTGCTATACATTTCTGCACAGGCTTATTTCAGCTTACTATTTCACTCTTTCTTTTTCCCAAAAAGTCTGAAAAAATGTCATCATAGATGGACCTTTTGTTTAAAGATACTTGTACTTAAGGTTGGATGTGGATCCTGAATTTGGAAAAATTTGATTAAAATTTACCCAGAATATTGTAATCACAGAGTCATATTTAGCAATAAAACAAATATATAAAAGAAAAATAAGAAAGACTATATCATCTAGATGCAATTTATTATTATTGTAGTTAACTACAATGTTAAAATTGAATCTGATTTCTGTTTTTATTTTCCCAATTTTTCATCGTTTCTTTTTTATTCACAAGTAAGATGTTTCATTGAGATAAGAGCACATACACACACATTTACACAAAAGGAAAATATTTACTTGTATTTGTATGCTTTTAAAAGGAACATTTAGTTATTTGGTTAATGGTTTTTTATATAAGGCATTTTTTTAAGAATTGAAAACCTCTTTTTAGTTTTTTAAAAAATATTCAATCAGTCAAATATCTTAACATTTATAGCCTCGGGACTCTGTCTAAATTGTAATGGTCAAATCTGACCCAGAGTATGATCCTGTCATTTACTTCAAAGGGTCATTGCCGTGAAAATCAACCAGGAGAACAAATAAAAAAGAGAACAAACAATATTAACTTACTTATGCCAAATCTATTGTCTGTTTGTCCTTCATGAAAGATGCATTATTATATGACAGACATATCTGAGATATTCCTTATCTCAAATTGGGTTTAGAAACTCATTAAAGGAGAAAATGCAATAAAAATACTGAATAACCACAAAACAAAAGAATTAAGTTGCATTTTTAGTCAATGAGTTAAAAGCAGGTGTTAAAAATAGAGAAGTTTCTTATCCCATATGTGCTGTCAAGTCAAGAACTATGAGAATAAAAAAAGCAACAGTAAATTTATAAAGATAACTATAATCCACTTCTATCGACATCTATTAAGGGAAAACAACCACAACATCAACACTAAGATTAAAATTGACTTTGTAATGCGAGTTTTTGTTTCTATGAAATAAATTCAAAATTAGAGCCAAGAATAATTTGAACATTTACAGAATACACCAATAATACATCATTACCCTGATCTTCTTCAATTCAGTGATTTTAATTTTCTGTAGAACAAGTGGGATTTATCAGAGAACTTAACATCTGAATGTAACAGGCAAAATTGTAAAAAGCTCTCTTTAAATTTGCATGTCTTTGGCTCCTGAATAGCCATCAAAGTAATTGTTTCTTGAATGATATGCAAATCTTTTCTCCTGTGTTGACCCTAATCAAAGCAATTAATTCCATAATGAAGTCTTTCTTCAGAGACACCATCTTATTATTATCTTGGTCTAAATTAATAACATCATGATAATAATTAGTAGATTTGAAATCATCTATTTCTTTCTTATAGCATGTGGATTCCTTATAAAAGAGCAACAGGAATGGAAATTAAAGTAAAACATGGCAGCTGTGGTGATTAATATGACCTTCTAACCTTAGCATCTGCAACATCGGCCTTATTTAAATGTGAATGTGATGTGGTTGCAATGTTCTTTTCCTCAGCAGACTCTACTAAGTACAAATATATACAAATAATAGTGTATGTGTATATGCATATATATATATATATATATATATGCACACACACACACACAAATATATATATGAATGAATATATATCTTATGTCAAACTAAAAGGAAGAAGCTGAGGCAAAATAAATTTATGTTGAGAGCTTATTTGGGCCAAGCTTGATGGTTGCACCCCAGAGCACAGATTCAAATTGTCCTGAATATATACTCTGAATAACATCAGTTACAACTAGGTGGAGTTTTTTGATTTGTATTCTTTTTTTTCTTCTTTTTAAAGAGGAGGCAGATCCTAAGTTGTTTATCAAGTATTTGCATTAAAATGATATAACCAAATGATTGGTTGTACACAATTATTGATACAAATATCAGAAAGATAAAGATAATGGATATGGCAGCTAATCAAGAATAAAATGACTTTAAACAATTGTCTCCCACATAGGTCTGAGGGTAGAAGCAGCATGGAAAGTGCAGGACCGAAGTTCCATAACCTTGTTTCTCTGAACATGCATTCTGCACAGAGCTCAGTGCAGGACCGAAGTGCAGGACCGAAGTTCCATAACCTTGTTTCTCTGAACCTGCATTCTGCCCTGAGCTATTTTCTTTTTCCATGTATATATATTACATATACTTCATATGTGGTATAATAGTATATATGTAACTATACACATATACACATGTGACTATACACATATACACATGACATAACCACACATAGATTTCATATATATTTATATGTATTTATTCTATGATTATTAGATTATATCTTTTTATTTTACATCTTTACTTTTCACAAAGATTTATACCTAATTATTTAATTTATATATTCATTATAAAGTTATAAATTGATATACTCTTAGCTGGCCACATCTATAGAAAGTTAGCAGATTAAAAATGTTTCAACCAATTCCATTTACATGGGTTTTAGTATTGACACAAGAACGTCCAGGAACTAGACCTCTATATTTTTATTTAATATTCCTGAAGATTTTCCTCATTAATTTGTTTTACTTTGATGAGATATTCTAATATCTTTATTCTTGGTACACTGAGGTTCAGGAATTTTAGGCAAATTTTCTGGGTATTTTCAGGTAATTTGTCACATTGGATGTCCTCTCCAAGAACAGATTTCTCTTTGTGGGTATTTCTATTGAAAATCTTTTTTGGAAAGTTTTCTATTTGTCCCACCAGCATTTGAAGGTTAATCAGTGAACTAATTTGCTTCAATCTAATCCTCTTTGATATATAATATGCATACATATAGATGTGTATATATATATATATGATATATGTATCTATATACATATAATTATCTTATTAATCCAAATAGTAATATTACCACAAATATTTGTACATATCCTTACATTTTACTTACATCTAACATTGTAAGTAAAATGTAAAGTCATTGCTCTATGTAAAAATATTTTCTAACATTAATGTTATAATGACATTATACATTGTATCATAGATTGTACAGGGTAATGTCATAATATTGCTTTAAGCCATAATATGTACCTTAAGATAAGAAGGAGATGCAGTGTTCTATATTTATCCAGGCTTCAGTATTTCTGGTGTTCTTTATTTCTTCTCAAAAATCTTTTTTTGTCCATTAAATATTTTTGAATGACTCTCAAAATTTAGTGACAGATTTTTGGACAGATTTCTGTTTCCATTAAAAAGTATCGATTTCAAAAACTAATATATTCTAACTGCCACATGCTAAAAAACAAAAGTCCACAAAGTATTCTTATTTTCTTCCGAAGATTTTACAATGCACTGCTACCATAAAATAGTCTTTTAATGTAAAACTTAAGTGGTCAATTGAAACAAACGGTTCTAAGACCATTTGTTCCACCACTGATTAACATTGGCGTAGCAGGTATTAGGGATAAGTTTAATATAGTCTTCTGGTTTTTCTGAGCAGGTTTGGTGAACTTCCCGGTCTTTAGTAGCCTTCTTGTCCACAGCTTAGATGGCACCCACAGCGACTGTCTGCCTCATATCATGGACAGTAGAACAACCCAGAAGAGGATAGGCAGAGAAGCATTTCAAAATTCTTGATGTATCATTTCCCTTCACACTGAATTGCTTTCTTTATTATTTCTTATATCCCATTCTGTTGGCCATAAATGTATTGGTGTTTTTATCCAAAAATATATGTATTTCACTTGCATTTGATAAATACTTTTGCAGGAGATAATATTTCTGAGTTTACAAATTATTTTATTTTATTTCTCTTAGCATTTTGAAGACCCTATTTCATTGTCTTCTAGTCTCTATAGATTTTGTTGAGAAGTCACATATTTGTCAGTATTATGTGTCATGTTACTCTGGCTTCTTTCAGAATTTCTCTTATCTTTTGGTTTGTGGTAATTTGTTTATAATATTCCTATTTAAAAAAAAAAGATGTGTCTTACTTGGGATCCTTTCACATCTCTAAATTCTAATGATTTCAAATTTTCAGATAAAATCTAAAGCTGGTAAAACTATATGTATTAAGGAAATTTAATGCCAAAATCTATATCTACTTTTCATTACATTTGTAACTTTTGATCATTATATAATTGAAAGGCAACTGGTATAAATTTTAAATACTGTATGACAGCTTCTCTAAAGTTTATTATGAATTTAGAAACAAACTCTGATGGGGATAGAAGTAAATGTGATCAAATGTTTATGTGAACTCATTAATTTATCTGCCACAAAAAAGAAAATGTATACTTTTGCTTCTAGGAAGATGGAGTATATATACTTTTTCTTATGCTCCACAGGAAGCACACATAAAAACCCTGGACATTTATAAAAACCAAACATAAACATATTATAACAGATGGACAGAAAAAGACAGACTGGTTAATGATCTTGGATTCTTAGAAAGGACATTGAAGTGTGTTTCCTAGATTTTCCTTTTGCCTCATATGTCTCAGATTTGAGCTGAAGAAGCTGACTGCTCAGAAGTGCTAATAGGCATAAACAAAAATAAAGAACCAACAAAAGCCAATACTTTATATTCGAAAGATTAGAACCAATCTCTCAGACCGAAAACTTTTAGAGCATAACCGCTCTACTTCAGAAAACACCACAAAAAATGTGGTGTCTCCAACCCAACTCACACTAGCCTCATAACGAAACCTCTGCTTTGATAGTGTCAGAAAAGGGAAAATAAACAAGAAATTTTTACTAAGTGTCGATGTAGAATATGTAGCAAGCCCAGAATTCTACACTCACTCACCATTAACCAAGTGCTTTTCCACCCTACTGAGCAGATGTCAAGTGAAAAGTAGAATTTTCCTCATTATATATCAGAAACAAGGTCATTTCCATTGAAATGTCAGTGAAAACCATATGAAGAATCTACATAACCACTCCTGCCCAAGAGAAAGGAGAAGTATTCCCACAAGTGTCAATGGAGGCTTGATGGGTAATTTGGGCTTATTCCACCTGGCAATAACGTGGTGGCATCACCTTTCTTCCATAAGAGCTGTATTAGAAAAATTTAACCAAAACATAAAATTTAAATAAGATTCAGATTTTTATAAAACAAAAATTCAGGATTTAATAGAAACTTACTCATCATACCAAGAGCAGAAATACCTCAGACTGAATGAAAAAAGATAAACAATAAATGCTAATATCAAGATAATAGAATTATTAAACAAAGATTGTAATGCAGCTATAATAAAAGTGTTTCAATAAGCAATTGCAAACACTATTGGAACAAATTAAAAAGTAGAAATTCTTAACAAGTAAATAAAAGATATAAAGAAAAATCAATGGTAAGTTTGGACTAAAAAATACAATAACCAGAAGAAAAAGCTCAGTTGATGAGCTCAGCAGCAGAATAAAAGGGAAAAGGAAAAAATCACTAAACTGTAGTATATAACAATTAAAATTACCAAAAATGAAAAACGAGAAGAAGTAGAATAGAAAATAAACAAACAAACCTAAGGCACAGAGACCTGTGAAAAAATCCAATTTAGTGTACTTGGAGTCTAAGGAGGAGAAGAGAAAGAGGTTGAGACTAAAAATGTACCTGAAAAAATGATGACTGGAATCGTTTGATAGTTCACAAGAAACGTAGGATTCAAGAAGCTGAATGAATCTTTATTAAGATAAACTGAAATATATGTATAACAATACACAGCTTTTTTTCCCCCTTTCACCGCTTGGATAACGCTGTGCCACTTTCTTTTGACATCCATGGTTTCTGATGAAAAATCTGCTCTCACTTTCTTCCTGCCTACATGTCCTCCTCAACCCTTAAGAATCGTAAATCTGTTATGCATTTGATGATTTTGTCATCTTAAGAACTATATATAAATGAAATAACACATTATGTAACCTTTAGGTGTTGAATTTTTTAGTCAGTGAAAATCTCTCAAGACTCATTTAGATCCTTGAGTGTATCAGTAGTCATTTCTTTTAGTACTAAGTAGCAGTCCATGTATTGATGTTTCAAAAGTTTATTTAAAGCATTCATCCAATGAATAGTAAGTGGATAGCTTCTAATCTTGTCATATATATATATGTATATATATAACTACCTTTGTTTTCCATTTAAGTTTTTGTGTGAATGTAATTCTTCATTTTTATAGGATAAAAGACCAGGAGCACATACGATAACTGCACGTTTAATGTTGTAAGAAACTAACTAACTGTTCTCCACAGTAGTGGTACATCCCCTTCAATAATGCGTGATTAACCCCCAGTTTCTTCAAATCTTTACCAGCGTTTGGTGTTGTCTCTATTAAATAAAAATCATCTATGCTGATAGATGTTCAGTGATATCTCATTGTAGTTTTAATTTGCATTTTTCTAAGATAAATGGTTAATTATGGAGAACATCTTTTCTTAATGTGCTTATTTTTCCTTTATATATCCTCTTGGTAAGACTTCTCCTCCTGTCTTTGCCTTTTTTTAATTGTTTTTTATTGTTAAGTTTTGCCAAATATATAGCTTGCAAATATTTTCTCACATGAAGAGTTTTTGTGGCTAGAAATATTCTGAATTTTGATTGTATCAAAGTTACTACCATAGCTGTAATAGTATACTACAATTTTCCAACATGTTACCATTGGAGGAAACTGGAGTACACAGGGTCTCTATATCATGTTAATCTAAAATTATCTCAAATTAAAAGTCTTAAGTAAAACATAATGCTGTTATATGCTGGCATTATTTTATATAGAAATTTTGTCTGGTTTTCTAAGACCTTACTAATTCTTTTATGGTAAGACAAATAAGTTTGTGATATCTATGAATAAATTTATAAAACAGGTTTCCACATGGAAAAGTAGTTACTTCCAGGAAGAAAGACCCCAAATATTTCTTTCTGAAATGAAAACTCTCCACTATTCATATCATTGTACTGTGACTTTGAATATGGGAAATACTTAGGATGATCAGAGTAAAAGAAATGAAATCACTAAATAAACTCCTTGGAAATAGAGTAAAAGAAAGAGCATGGATGATGTGCAAAGTTTGATGTTGAGTAATTTTCCAAGAAAAAACTTGATGAGAAATTTCGGTTTTGGAGGCTTAGTGAAATCTTAGGGAAAAGTGCTGTCACAGAATTTTAAAAGCATGATCATGTGTAGGAATTTCTTTTTGGTGAGTAGTCTCTTTAGTGAGATCAGTTTATTTTTAAATATTTGATTTATGGTTCTCTGGGCTGAAGTTTAGAGGAAACTAAGAGAAAGATCTTGATTTCCAGTCATTTGAACAAGTATTTGTGAAGGCTCCAGCTATGGTGTGGTAGAAATTGGCAGACCATAAAACTTACCAGAAAAATATCATACATAAATAGAAACATTCCAAATAAGAAACGGTCTTAATCATCCCAGGATAAACTGCTCTAATTAGTGTGTGAAAACAAGTATCCATCACATAATCTTGAGACAAAAAAGTCATGAAGCATGCTTTCTAAGTAACAGCGAATATACTTTTATACTTATCCTGTAGGGAAATGACAAGCAATACATTATTTCTCAATTCTAAAGCTGCCTATAAAGTGACAATACAAACCATTGTACCTGCAGTCATAGACATTACATCCAGGATCACTTGCAACAGAGTGCTTACTTTACAGATAAGGTACAATAATTATTGGTTAATTTCCAAGCTACATTAATGTTTTTCACAGACCCCTGAGTTTGTACTTTGACCAAAATTGTCAAGGAATGTGTGCGTCCATAAATACTTGCAAGAGAATGACTATGCAATTTCCTCTTCAGATAAACCAGGGGGTCCTCAAACTACGGCCCGCGGGTCACATGCGGCCCGCCGAGGACATTTATCCGGCCCACCGGGTGTTTTTGCCGCTGCTGCCCGTCCTTCCTAGCAGCTGACTGGTCCGGCCCGCAGTGCACATGTGTGGAATGTGTGTCGCACTCTCCGACTCCCCTCCTTCTCTCTGTCTCTCGACTCCTCCTCTCAGTCTTACAGCTAGCAGTGACAAATATGGAACCGGACATTGACCATCTCATTAGCCAACAGCAGGCCCATAGTGCCCATTGAAATACTGGTAAGTTTGTTGATTTAACTTTACTTGTTCTTCATTTTAAATATAGTATTTGCTACCGTTTTGTTTTTTCACTTCAAAATAAGACATGTACAATGTGCATAGGAATTTGTTCATAGTTTTTTTTTTTTTAACTATAGTCCGCCCCTCCAATGGTCTGAGGGACAGTGAACTGGTCCCCTGTTTTAAAAGTTTGAGGACCCCTGAGATAAACTATATCTTTTTGGTGGCACCACTTAAATAACTGAAGTGTCTCCTGACTGGATGTAACACTGCCAATGTAACATTGTCTTCATCTTGAAGGTATACAGGACACCCACTACTATGATACATTTTCTGATTAGAAATGATGGAAATTAAGATGAAGACTCACTGAAAGCACTACTTAAATCTTATGTCTTTATGTGGTCTTTGGGTAAATTTGTAATAAAATAACATGGTAGCATCTGAAATTTTATCATTCAGAGACTGTTAGTGCTAGAGTTTTCATGTTCTCTTTTCTTTCTTTCTTTCTTTCTTTCTTTCTTTCTTTCTTTTTCTTTCTTTCTTTCTTTCGGAGGGGTATGTTTTCTCTTTTCCATGTATAGTTACGAAAAAAATGTATACAGCATTTACCTGTGTGTGTGTTTTTAATTTAGTAAAATGTTTTTGAGAGCTGCATAAGTTTTGTGTATATCTGAAGTACATTAATTTTACTTTTTTCTCAGAATTATATTGTGTAGATAAACTGCAATTTGTTCATTCAGTCACATATTAATCAATATTTAGGCTGTTCCAAATTTTATACTATTTTTTAAAAAAGCTACTGTGAAGATTTGTATACAAGTATTTGCACAGACATTTATTTTTATTGATTTTCAGTGAATAGCTAGTTGTAGAAAAGGTAGATCTTATGGTAAGTGTATGTTTAAATTTATAAGAAACTGTCCACAAATAGTTTTTATTTTATCTTTTAAAATGTATTTCAGTATCTTTAGGCAGTACAAATAGTTTTTGATCATATGGTTGTATTGTACAGTGGCAAAGAAGTCTGAGCTTTAAGTATACTCACCACTCTTATGTGTGCACATTATACCTGAGAGGTTATTTTTCATCTCTTCACCCCCTTTTCTCTTCTTCATTCTGAGTCTACAATGTCCATTATTCCATTCTCTATGCCTTTGCAGATCCTTAGTTTAGTTTTCACTTATAAGTAAGAATGTGCAGTGTTTGGTTTTCTATTCCTGTGTTAGTTCACTTTGGATGGTGTTCTACAATTCCACACAAGTTTTCTGCAAAACACATTGTTTTATTATTTTTAATGGCTGCATAGTATTCCATAGTATATATGCAAGATATTTTCATTATCCACAGATCAGTTGATGGGTATTTACATTGGTTCCACTTTGCAATTGTGAATTGTGCTGCAATGAACATGTGAGTGGCTGTGTCTTTTTTATATTATAATCTCTGTCCTTTGGATAGATACTTAGTAGTGGGATTGCTGGATCAAATCACAGTTCTGTTTTTAGTTCTTTGAAAAATCTTCACACCAATTCCACTAATTGTACTAATACACTCCCTCCAACAGTGTATAACCATTCCTTTTTCACTACACTCTCACTAGCCTTTATCGTTTTTTGATTTTTTGACTAATAATTGGTGTGAGATAGTATCTCATTGTGGTTTCAATTTGCATTTCCCTAATGATTAGTGATGTTGACCATTTTTTCATATGTTTGTGGCCATTTGTATATCTTCTTTTGAGAGAAGTTTGTTCATGTCATTTGCCCATTTTTTTAATGAGGTCATTTGCTTTTTTCTTGCTAATTTCTTTAAGTTCTTTGTAGATTTTGGACATAAGCCCTTTGTCAGATGTACAGTTTGTGACTATCTTCTGTAGGTTGCCTACTTGCTATGCAGATTATTTTACAGTGCAGAAGCTTTTAGTTCAGTTAAGTCCCACCTATGTGTTTTGTTTTAGTTGCATTTGCTCATGGGATTTTGGCCATAAATTTTTGCCTAGGCTTATGTACAGAAGAGTTTTTCCTATATATTATTATATAATTTGAAAAAATATTTAATGTATGACATTTAAGTCTTTAATCAACTTGAGTTATATTTTATATGTTGTGAGAGATATGAATCAAGTTTTATTTTTCTGCATGTAACTATTCAATTTTTTCTGTACCAATTGTTGAATAGTGTGCCCTCTACCCAGTGTATATTTTTGTCTATATTGTCAAAGATCAGTTGGTTGTAAGTGTTTAGGTTTATTTCTGAATTATCTATTCTGTTTTATTGGTCTATGTGTCTGCTCTGGTACCATGCTGTTTAAATCACTAAAGCCTTGTAGCATAATTTGAAGTCAGGTAATCTGATGCCTCTAGCTTTGTTCTTTTTGCTTAGTATTGTTTTAGCTATTCTGACACTTGGTTTGGTTCCATATGAACTTCAGAATTGTTTTATCTAATTATATGAACAAATGACATTGATAGTTTGATAGGGATTGCACTGAATCTCTAGATTACTTTGGGTAATATGGTCATTTTAGCAATGTTGATTCTTTCAAATCATGAGCATGAGTTGTTTCCCTACTTGCTTGTGTCGTCTGCAATTTATTTCATCCATGTTTTATTAGTTTACTTTGTAGAACCCACTCACTTCTTTGATTAAATATATTTCTAAATATTTAACTTTTTGGATGGTTTTGTAAGTACAATTGAATTCTTGATTTGATATTGAGCTTGGTCACTATTGATGAATAACTGTGCTAATTTGTGTGTGTTGATGTTGTATACTGAAATATCATAAAATTCATTTATCAAGTTCAGGAGTCTTTTAGAGGAGTATTTAAGATTTTCTAGGTACAAAATTATATTGTCAATATACAGAGTTTGATTTCTTCTTTTTCATGTTGAATACTCACTATTTTCTTGCCTGATTAGCTAAAATTTCTAGCACTATCTTGAATAAGAGTAGTGAAATTTTGTCATCCTTGTCTTGGTCCACTTCTCAGGAGGAATGTATTCAACTGTTCTCCACTTAGGATGATGCTGACTGTGGGTCTGTCATATACAACTTTTACTATTTTGAGGAATGTTCCCTCTATGCCTAATTTGCTAGGGTTGTTGTTGTTGTTTTTATCGTGTTTTTTCAATTGGTTTTTCTGCATCTCTTGAAATGACCATATGACCTTTGTATTCAATTATTTATGTGATTAATCACATTTATTGACTTGTATATGTTGAATCATTTTTGCATCCTTAGGATAAAAGCCAGTTGATTGTCGTGTATTTTTTAATGTTCTGTTGAATTTGATTTGCTGATATTTTGTTGTGGACTTTCATGTCCATGTTCATCACAGATATTGGTCTGTAGTTTTCTTTTGTTGTTGTTGCTGTGTCTTTTTTATTTTTTTTTTCTTTGGTCTTGATATTAGGGTGATACTGCCTTCATAGAATGAGTTAAGAATCTTGTGGAATAGCGTCAGTAAAGTTGATATTAGTACTTCTTTGAAAATCTGGTAGAATTCAGCTGTAAGTCCATCATCAGGTTCTGAACTGTCTGTTTTGGGAGACTTATAAACATGGTTTCAATCTTGCTACTCATTATTGGTTTGTTAAGGGTTACTATTTCTTTCTGATTCAAGGTTGAGTATTGTATGTTTACACAAATTTATCCATTTTTTTCTAGGTTGCCTAGTTTATTAGCATAGAGGTATTCATGATAATCTCAGATGACCTTTTATATTTCCATTATGTCAGCTGTAATGTTTTCATTTTCATTTCTGACTGAACTAATTTGAATCTTATCTCTTAGTTTCTTAATTAATCTAGCTAGTGGTCTATCAATTATGTTTATCTTTTTAAAGAACCAACATTTTTGCCCCTTGATCTTTCATATAACTTAAAATTTCAATTTCATTTATTTCTGCTTTGATTTTTATTATTTTTCATCTGCTAGCTTGGCTTATTCCTATTTTTATAGTTCCTTGAGTTTAGCTTGTAAATTTGTGATATTTCAGTCTTATTAATGTAGGCCTTAAATATATTAATGTAGGTCTTAAATTTTGGGCTGTGTCCCAAAGTTTTTAATAACTTGTTTTAGTGTTGTTATTCATTTCTAGAAATTTTAAAATTTCCATCTTGATTTCTTTTTTTTTTACCCAAGAATCATTCAAGGAGTGGTTTGTTTGACTTCTATGTTTTTGTTTGGTCTTAAGAGTGCTTCTTAGAATTAACTTGTAGTTTTATTCCACTGTGGTCTGAGAGGGTGTTTCATGTGATTTGGATATTTTTTAAAATTTATTGGGACTTGATTTGTGGACTATCATATGGTCTATCTTGTAAAATGCTTTATGTACTAATAAGAAATATGAATATTCTGTAGTTTGGGGGTGGAATATTATGTAAATGTCTATTAGTTTCATTTGCTCTTGGTATCAGTTTAACTCCAATATTTCCTTGCTGACTTTCTGTGTTGATGGTCTGTCTGTTGCTTTCAGTGGAGTGTTAAAGTCTTCCACTCTTATTATATTGATGTCTGTCGATTTTTGTAGGTCTAGTAGAATGTGTTTTATGAAACTGGGAGTTCTTATATTATGTGCTTTTACATTGAAAATTGTTATGTTTTTTTGTTGCATTGATCCCTTTATCATTATGTATTACAATAACTCTCTCTTTTTTTATTGTTGTTAATTTAAAGTCTTTTTTATCTGATAAGAAAATGAGTACTCCTGCTCATTTTTGTTTTTTATTTGCACAGAATACTTTTTCCCATATCTTTACCTTGAGTTAAGTGGATTTCTTGAATGCAGCAGATATTTAAGTTGTGTTTTTGCTGTTGTTGTTGTTGTTTAACATCCTGCAAATCTGTATCTTTTTGTTGGAGCACTGAGACTATTCACATTCAGCGTAAATAATGATACAAAAGATTCTATTCCACTCATCATGCTGACTATTATCTGATTGCTTTTTAACTTATTCAGTTATTTAGTTTCTCTATTGTATGAGTGTTACATAAGCCCTGTGAGCTTTATAATTTCCAGCATTTTTCTACTAGTGTATTTTGTCATCTTGTATCAGTATTTAACACTCCTATGAGTATTTGTCATACAGCCAGTCTAATGATGACAAATTCTCTCAATGCTTGTTTGTCTGAGAAAGATTTCTTTTCTCCTTCATTTATGAAACTTAGTTTTGTGGGATTCAAAGTTATTGACTGACTGTTATTTTGTTTAAGGAGATGGAAGATAGGACCCCAATATCTTCTGACTCATAAGGTTTCTTCTGAGAAGTCTGCTGTTAGTCTGATAGGTTTACTTTTGTAAGTTATTTGATGTTTTTGTGTCACTACCCTTAAAATTTTTTTCTTTATGGTAACTGCATAATCTGATGATTATATGGGTTGGGAACAAACGTTATGCAATGAGTTTTCCTCTTTTATTTTCCTTTTTTTTTTTTAAGATGGAGTCTCACTCTACTGCACAGACTGGAGTGCCATGGGTACTTGTTGGGCTCAGGTGATCCTTCCACCTCACCCTTCCAAGTAACTAGAACTACAGGCATGAGTCACCATGTCTGGATAATTTTTTGATTTATTGTAGAGAAGAGGTTTCACTAAATTTCCCAGGCTGGTCTCAAACCTGTGGGCTCAGGCATTCTTCTCACCTTGGCCTCACAAAGTGCTGAGATTATAGGCATGAGCCACCATGCCTGACCCCACAGTGAATCTTCTAAGGATTCTTTAGCTTTTTGTTATCTAGATGTTTACATCACTGGTAAGGCAAAGGAAAATTTCCTTCCAATTTTCAAATAGGTTTTCCAGATATATTGCTTTCTCTTCTTCATCAGGAACACTTATGATTTTTTTTTATTAAACATATTATTTATTTTAAAATTGTGGGGTACAGTTAAGGGTTAGGTATACAAATAAGCATTGTTTGGGCACCCTTGTTGATAAGGGGTGTCCCCCTCATCCCCAGAGAGATATTGACTACCATTAATCCCACCACCCTTGCCCTCCCTGCCCCCCCAATAGATTCCCACCACTGTCGATCCTTTTCTTATAGTACGATAGATGTTCAAGGTCCACTTATGAGTGAGAACATGTGATACTCAGATCTTCGCTGCTGGAAAAGATCACTCAGTATTATAGACTCTAGTTCCATCCAGGTTGCTGCAAAATTCATGATTTTGTTCTTTTTTATAGCTGTGTAGTATTCCATCATGTATATGTAGCACATTTTTTTAATCCAGTCCTCTTTTGATAGATAGCATGGTTGGTTCCAGGTTCTTGCTATTGTGAACAATGCTGCAATAAACATACATGTGCATGTATCTTTTTGATAGAGTGATTTGAGTTCTTCAGGGTATATTCCCAGTAGGGAGATTGTGGGGTCATATGGGAGGTCAATATTTAGGAAACACCACACTGCTTTCCACAGAGGTTGCACTATTTTACACTCCCACCAACAGTGTATAAGTGTTCCCTTTTCATCACATCCTCTCCAGCATCTTATTTTTTGAGTTATTGATAATGGCCATTCTGACTGGAGTTAGGTGGTATCTCAGTGTAGTTTTAATTTGCATCTCCTTGATGATTAGTGAGGTTGAACATTTCTTCATGTGTCTGTTGGCCGCTCGTATGTCTTCTTTTGTAAGGTGTCTGTTCATATCTTTTGCCCACTTTGTAATGGGGTTGTTTGTTTTTTTCTTTTTAGAACATTTGAGTTCCTTGTAGATTCAAGATGTTAGGCCTTTGTCAAACATGGAGTTGGCAAATATTTTTTCCCATTCTGTGGGCTATCTTCCTGCTCTCTTGATGGTTTCTTTGGCCTTG
The DNA here is from genome assembly GCF_000164805.1 of Carlito syrichta. NCBI lineage: Eukaryota > Metazoa > Chordata > Mammalia > Primates > Tarsiidae > Carlito > Carlito syrichta. The sequence goes on from NW_007250508.1 coordinate 162,554, forward strand.
CAGAAGCTTATCAGTTTAATGAGGTCCCACTTGTCTATCTTATCTCTTATGGCCCGTGGGTTTCGGGTTTTGTTCAGGAATTGGATGCCAGTTCCAATTTCCATATGGGTGTGTCCTGCATTTTCTAAGGATCTTATGGTTTGAGGTTTTATATTTAAGTCTCTGATCCACTTAGAGTTAATTTTTGCGTATGGAGATACATACACATGCTTGTGGTCAGCCAGTTTTCCCAGCACCATATACTGAATAGGTTCTCCTCTCCCCAGTGGTAGGTGGTGGAGGCTTTGTTGAAGATGAATTGGTTGAGAAATTGAGGTTTTGCTTCTGGAATCTCAATTCTATTCCATTGTTCTATATGCCTGTTCCTGTACCAATACCAAGCTCTTTTGATTATTGTAGCTTTATAGTAAAGTTTGAGGTCTGGTAATGTGATATCACTTGCTTTGTTCTTTTTGCTGCGTATTGTTCTGGCTATTCTTGGACGTTTGTGTTTCCATATGAATTCCTGTATTGTTTTTTCTAGGTCTGAGAAGAATGTTGCTGGTAATTTGATGGGTATTGCATTAAATTTGTAGATTGCCCTAGGTAAGATGGTCATCTTCACAATGTTGATTCTTCCAACCATGAGCAAGGGACATTTTTCCACTTGTTTGTGTTGTCTTTGATTTCTTTGAACAGTATTTTGTAGTTTTCATTGTAAAGGTTTTTCACATCCCTGGTTAGAAAGAAGCCATGGTATTTCATTTTGTGTATGTGTGTGTGGCTATTGTGAATGAGATTGTGCTTTTTATGTGGGTTTCTGTTGGTTTGTTATTGGCGTAAAGAAATGCGATTGTCTTTTGCACTGAGACTTTGCCAAAGTCCTTTATCAGTGCAAGGAGGCTTTTGACAGATTCTCTTAGGTTTTCAAGTTACACAATCATGTCATCTGCAAAGAGAGAAAACTTGACTTCCTCTTTTCCTATTTGGATACCCCTGATCGCCTTCTGATTGCTCTAGTCAGGACTTCCAATACTATATTGAACAGAGGGGAGAGAGTGGGCATCCTTGTCTTGTTCCCGTTTTCAGGGGAAATGGTTCCATATTTTTTGTCTGTTTAGACGTATGATAGCTGTAGGTTTCTCGAAGATGACTTTTACTATTTTGAGATATGTTCCATGTATGCCTAGATGTCTGAGGGTTTTTATCAAGAAGGAGTGCTGGATTTTATCAAAAGCTTTTTCTTCATCTAATGATATAATCATGTGGTTTTTGTTTTGACGTCTGTTGATGTATTTAATTACATTTATTGTCTTGCGAATGTTGAACTAGGCTTGTGTCCCTGGCATAAAGCCTTCTTGGTCATGATGGATGATTTTTGAGATGTGTTGTTGAATCCAGTTTGCTAGGATCTTGTTGAGAATTTTAGCATCTCTATTCATCAAAGATATTGGCCTGTAGTTCTCTTTCTTTGTTGGATCTTTACCTGGCTTGGGTATCAATGTGATGTTAGCTTCATAAAATGATTTGTGGAGAGTTTCATCTTTATCAATTGCCTGGAATACTTTCAGTAGAATTGGTATCAGTTCCTCCTTGAATGTCTTATAAAATTCTGCTGGAAAGTCATCTGGTTCAGGGCCTTTTTTTGTAGGTAGTTTTCTTATTACATAATCAATGTCCTTGATTGTTACGGTCTATTTAGGGTCTTGATTTCTTCTTGTTTCAACCTAGGCAGGTTGTCAGGAAATTCTCCATTTCCTTAAGGCTTTCAAGTTTGTTTCCATACATGTGCATAGTAGTCTCTAATGATCTTTTGAATTTCTTCAGGGTCAGATGTGACTTCATCTTTTGTGTTTCTGATTGTGTTTATTTGGGCTTTTTCTCTCTTTTTCTTGGTCAGTCTAGCTAGGGGACCATCGATCTTGTTTATCCTTTCAAATAACCAGCTTTTTGTTTTATTGATTTTTTGTATTATCTTTCTGTCTTCTGTGTCCTGGATTTGGGCCTTTATTTTGGTGATCTGGATTCTTCTGCTGACGTTAGGGTTTTGGTGATCTTGCTTTTCCAGCTTCCTTAAGTGACTTGTTAGGCTGTTAATTTGTGATTCTTCCATTTTCTTCAAGTGTATCTGTAGAGATATCAATTCCCCTCTTGCTACAGCTTTCATGGCATCCCAGAGATTTGGTAAGATGTTTCTTCATTTTCATTTGTTTCCAGGTATGTTTTAATCTCGTTTTGATTTCATAATTGACCCAGGAGTTGTCTAGCGTCATGCTATTTAGAGTCCATGGCTTTGTGGGTTTTTGGGGAACCTTGTTGGTGTTGATGTTTATTTTTATTCCACTGTGGTCTGAGAAGGTATATGGCAAAATTTTGATCTTTTTTTAATTTGCTTGCTTGATTTATGGCCAAGTATGTGGTTGGTCTTAGAATATATTCCATGTGGTGATGAGTAGAATGTGTATTCTGTGGTCTTTGGATGGTGTGTCCTGTAGGTATCAAATAAGTCCATTTGGTCAAGAGTCACATTGAGGTTTCAGATCTCATTGCTGATTTTTTGTCCTGATGATCTGTCTAGAGTTGTGAGTCGGATATTGAAGTCCCCAGCTATGATGGTGTTAGAGTCAATATCTTGTTTTAGTTTACCTAGAAGCTGCTTTATGAAAGTTGGTGCTCCTATGTTGGGTGCATATATGTTTAGGATGGATATTTCTTGTTGATGGATTGAATCTTTTATCATTATATAGTGACCTTCTGTATCTTTTTTAATTTTTGATAGCTTAAAGGGTATTTTGTCTGAGATTAAGATTGCAACTCCTCCTTTCTTTTGTGTTCTGTTCACCTGAAAATTTGTTTCCCATCCTCTTACTTTGAGTCTGTGAGTGTCCTTTCTAGTGAGGTGAGTCTCTTGAAGGCAATAAATTGTTGCCTGGTGATATTTTATCCATTTCGCTATTCTATGTCTTTTCAGTGGTGCATTTAGTCCATTCACATTCAAGCTAATTATTGAAATGTGAGAATTGATCCCTACCATAATGTTCTTACAGAGTTGTTGTTGTTCATCCTGTTTGTGTGTTGTTTTTCTTTTGGTTTTGGAGTTGGTTCATGTGTGTTTTTAATCTTTTGCCTGTACTCTTATGCAGAATGTTGATGTTCTTTTATCCATTTCTCCTGTGTTCAATACTTTCTTAAGTGTTTCTTGTGGAGGTGATCTGGTGGCAGCGTAGGTTCTTTGGGATTGGATATCTGGGAAAGATTTCAATTCTCCCTCACTGATGAAGCTTAGCTTGGTGGGGTAGTTTATTCTTGGTTGAAATTGTTTATCTTTAGAACTTTGAAGATAGAGTTCCAAGCCCTCCTAGTCTGGAGGGTTTCTGTAGATAAATCTGTTGCTATTCTAATTGGTCTTCTCTGGCAGTAGTCAACCTTTTTCTTTAGCTGCCTTTAGGATTTTTTCTTTTATATCTACTTTGTTTAGCAAATTATTATGTGTCTGGGAGTTGGCCTTCTCATTTGTTGTCTTACAGGGGTTCTCTGAATCTCTTGTGTTTGAAATTTTGCATCACTGATGAGATGAGGGAAGTTTTCTTGAATGATTTCATGAAATGTTTGTTCCAGTGTGATTTCTGTTTCTCTCTGCCTCAGGAAGGTCATTTATTCTTAGGTTTTTTTTTTCTCTTGAAGTAATCATTCATCTCTTGAAGGTTTTGTTTTCTCTTTTTAAGCTTCTTTTCTATGTGTTTGACAGTTTGGGTTAGTTCTGTGTTTTGGTCTTCAAGTTCTGAGATTCTTCTGCTTGGCTAATTCTGTTTTCCGTGCTTATTAGTTTGTTATTCATTTCTATCACAGTATTCTTTACTGTTGTTATTTCTGTCATCAGCTCCTTATTTTCCTCTTGTCTCTCCTCAATTTTTTTTATTCTCTCTACTAATGTCTTGATGTCTGGGTTTGTTGCATGTGACCAGTCATTCTGGGGGCTCTTCATTGTTTTTGTTCTGAAGTCTGTTTTCTCAGTGTCTGACCTCCCAGGGGTCTGTGAGACCTATATTCTTCTTTTGTTTTTTCTTTATTTGTGCAGATTTTTCCTCCCTACTTTTTCCTTCCCTCCACTTCCCTGTCAATTCTATTATTCAGGGGTGGAAGGGTTGCTTTTACTTCTGTTTGTTCAATCTCCTATTCTTCTTTATGTATATCCTTTTACTTTGTTAAATTCTGGAGTTGGACAGCAGGTTGGGGGTGGTCCTTTTTGCTTTTTGAGATTTACTTAAGGGGGGAGTTGTGATTCAAAATCTATCTGTAGGTCCTGGTATCCTCCAACAGGTGTATGGATAATCTGAAACCCACTTCCCATTGCCTTGGAATCTGTCCATGCAGTGGGGTTGTAGGTTTACTCCCTGAAATAAAATGAGGTTAACAGAGGGAAGAGAATGGAGTGGACAGTGGGGGGAAGAGGATGGTGGAGAGATCGAGGAGTAAGGGGGAAAACAGACGAGTGTACCAACAAATGAAGAGAGAGACAAAAGCTGAAACAATTAAAAACAATAAACTATGGCTACAAAGTAACCAACTTCCATACAAAAAAAAAACCTAAAACATACAATGATGCCAACATACAGGCTAAGCAACCTCCTTATTGGTGTGCTATTCCTCTATACATAGATAGGGTTTACAGAGAGAAGAAAAAAAGGGAAGAAAACAAAAGGAATAGAATCAAGTCAGTAAACTAACAGAACCAATCAAGCACACTCTGAGACTTTTCATTTAAGTCCAATGTCCTTTCAGCTCTTATTTCTAGCTGTCTTTTCAGGCTGGTAAATTTGTTCACAGTTAGGTTCAGTTGCCCCTGGCCCGCAGTGAAGGGCAGTTCAGATCACCACTCAGTTCACCACTGCCCAGTTCTCCACTCAATTCTGGCCTATGTCTGTTTATCAAGCTTTTCTTTTTCCCGTTTCGGTGTTGTTACCTTGAATTGCCAGTAGGTTGTACTATCTCACTTCTCCAGATGGTCTTTATCTCAGCTGCTCGTCCCAGATGGGAGGGAGCCGGAAATGGGAGTCACTGCCTCACGGCACATGGGAGGAAACCCATAGCCTGGTAGGATGTCACTGTGGCAGTAGTGGAGCCAGCGATCTCAGCAGATCTTGCTTGCAGGGGCTTCACGGTCTGAAGTCATGTGTCACCTCAGGCATGGGCAGTGTGATGGCCTCCATGGTGGTGGTGGCAGTGGTGGTGGCTGCTGCGGCTGCAGTGGCTGCCCAGACTGGTGCTTCAGCCATGGCAACAGCCAAGCTCCGTGTGAAGAGTTGACTGCCGATGATGGGATCTGCAGCCCCCAGGGAGAGAGCCAAAGTCTTTTTGTGTTCTCTTTTGTGGAGGGTCTCATAGACCAAGCTGCCCCATCACCATCTTGCCAGAAGTCCTATGATTCTTAGGTTTAGGCATTTTGCATAAATTTATAGAGGACTTTGTTCCATTGTCTTGATTTTTCTCTTTATTGCCTTCTGAGTGGGTTAATCTGAAAGTCTTGTCTTTATGTTCTGATTTTTTTTTCTTCTATGTGTTCTAGACTATTGTCAAAACTTTCTGCTGTAGTTTGTATTTCTTTAAATTATTCTTTAATTTCAAGAATTTCAATTTTTAGAAGATGTCTGTCACTTTGGAAAATTTTTCATTTATGTCTTAAATAATTTTAAATTTTTTTGTGTTTTCAAATTTCTTCTGAATCTCATTGAATAATTTTATAATCTGTTTTTTTTTAAATTCTATCTTTGGAATATGAAATATTTTATTTTGGTTAGTGTCTATTGCTAAAGAGTTAATGTGATTTTTTGGAGACATTGAATGACTCTGTTTTTTTCATATTGTTAGAATTATTTTTCTGATTTCTTCTCACTTGGATAAACTATATCTTCTTATATTAGATTGGCAGGGGGCTGGTCTAGGCAGTGTAGGGTTTCCTTGAATATATAGTCTTGTATTGCAGTCACACTAGGCTACACTACCAACCTGAGAACCAAGGACACAATGGCATCTGGGGAACGGAATACAGTGGCAACTGAGAGCTTGGGGATGCAGTAGTTGTGGAGCCCCAAGGAGTGCTACAGCTCTTTTCAACTTGGCAGGCCAACATGTCGGCCCCCAAGAAGCATTGCTCCTCTTCCTTGATGAATCCCACGTTCTTGTCCCATGACCAGGAAAAATAAGGAGTGTGGGCACCAAAGAATGAGTGAGATGGAATTTATCAGGAGACAGGAAAGCTCTTGGCAGTGAGAATAGACCCAAAAGGGACTGCCAGTGAGGCTGTTGTAGGCAGGGATTTTTATGGGTTTCAAATGGGGAGGTTTGTGCTGATTGGTTGGCAGTACAGTTGGCAGTAGGGATTGAAAGCACAGTAACCTAGTTGGTTAGCAATAGGGACCAAAAATGGCATGATAGTGTAAAGGGTCAATGGGGTAAAGATTGAAAAAAAGACCAGGCAGGAAATGGTGCACAGAAAGAAAGAAAGTGAGTGAAAAAGGAATGAATGTAGCTTTTGTCCAGAACTTGCCCCTCACAGCTCTATTTCTTCAGGTAAATTGGGGTAGTCGTCTAAGAGTCCTGCCCTGTCTGTGTAACTGGTTACTGTAAGGTTTGCAGAAAGGAGCACACACTCTATGTTCAGGCAAAGGAGTTTATTAAAGTAAAGTGCGTGGGCAGACACCAAAGTGACATCAGCCTGAACTTGAAGCTAGGAGGGTCTTTTATATGCGAGTAGGATAAGGGGCTCCATGGGAAGTTGGAGGTGATTTTCTTTCCCACCCTTGTGGGCCAGCTGAGGTGGGGGTTAGAGAAGAGTCTTTCTGTTTTTCAATGTTAAGACAGGCTTGAGAGGGAGTTAGAGCAGGGCCTTCCTGCTTTGCAATGCTAAAACAGGCCTGAGGGGCAGTTTAGCGGGGAGAGATGGGGAGGGGTGAGTGGGGGTTGTAACTCCCTTATAGTTATTTCCTTACTAACCTCTCTTTAGTGTGGTGAATTTTTCAGTTGCCAGCTATGGCAGTCCTGGCTGGGTTCCTGTAAAGGCTCAATGCATCCTGAGTAGTTGAAGTGGCTTGGATATTGGTGTTAGCTGGGGTCTGGGATCAGACCTTCCCCAAAACTGTGCTATTGACCTGTGACCAGGAGGTGACACTTGCAGCAGAAAACCAGGTGCAATGGTAGTCATGGCTTTTTTTCTGGCAAATGTTACTCCAAGTAAATGCCCAGCCAACCTAGGCAGTGGGCAACTTGCTACATTACCTTAGTTCTATGCCTGTTTTCAGTCTTTTAAAAAAATCTTTAAAATCATTTATTTAGCAAATTCTTTTTTAAAAAACTATTATATAGATGTGGGGTACAATTCAGGGTTATGTATACAAACATTGATTATGCAGGTACCCTTGTTGATGAGGTAAGCCCCTCCCTTCCCTAGCAGTTTCCCTCAACTGCCAACCCCACTCCCCCTCCCCTGACAGTTTCCCATTACCGCCAAACTCTTTCTTAGGGTATTATAATAATTTTTCAAGATATGCTTATGAATAAGAACATATGGTACTCTGTTCTTTGTTCCTGTGATAGATCACTGAGTATGATCGATTCCGGGGCGGGGGGACAGGGGAAAAAAGCTCAAGCTTGCCACTGTGTGCACTCTTGGTTACTCTAATAAGGATTGGGAGGGAGTCCCCAGCCACTGTGGTAATTCTGTTATGCAGAAGAGACACAAAAGAGTTTACCTTGGGAGTGAAATGTTGCTAGAGTAATGAGTCCCATCCATCTCCCCCACCCTCCCTCCATATTAGCCTCTGGTAGTCTGTGTTCTGAAAGTCAAAGTACAGCTAGCCTCACAGCCTCACAGTTTCTCACAGTAGTCTGATCCAGCCAGGAGCCATCGACCACTAAAGAGCTTGTCCTTGGGGCACATCCTCTCTTAGGTTGACTAGAAAGCAGCCACCAAGGGAGTTCCTGAGATATAGTCCCTGGAGATGCTCAGTGCTTTTATTATTGTTATTATCATTTTATATCACTCCACATGGATCTTGGCAAAGCATGGCTGTAGGTCAGTCAATTTCTTGTGAGGCACTGGAGACCTGCAATGCTCAGAAAGCCTCCAAGTTGGTGGCAGGAGCACAGAATTCCTGAATTCCCCTCACGCATCTTCCCTCACTGCATCTGGATGCTGCTCGTGGTCTGTGCCATGACCCAGGCAAAGTCTGACTAGTTACAACCCAGGTCAATTGATTTTTCTCCTTGTTGCACTAAGTAATTATTATCACTTCTTTTAGTCATGTGGCATGCTGCTGATCCTGTTCCTCTCTGGATTGGGAGAAAACTCTATCTTGGTTTACTCCATGGGAGAAACAATAAAGTTAATGAAAGGACAGACTGAGAGCCGAAAGGCATTTTTTATCTTATTCCTAAACCATAATACAATGATGAGAAAGTAGAAGCTATGTTTTGAAGAAATGCATACGTTAGGTAGAATTAACTTTGCCAACTTTGTCCCTTCAGAAACACAGACTTCCTGATGCCAGAAGTATCTCATAGTGACAATGAAGCTTGCCTTAGAGTAAAGGGAATTTGCAAGGCCTAAGACATCATGCATTGGGCAAGGATTGTAGAAATCATGAAACTTGTAATTACAAAAGTTATGACTACTCAGAGGAGGAGTAGGTGGAAATTCAATCTTCTTATAGAATGGGTCCCCCTATCTACAGGGAAGTCAAGGATCCCCAGAAGCTACCCACTAGAAATGCATAGGAGATAAGGGGAAGTGCACCCTCCATTAGCTCTAAGGAATGTCATTAGAAAAGGAGCAGGCGCATTAGAATCCTTGCCACACCCTTCTCTAGGGGCTATGATAATAAGAATGGACATTAGTGGGTGTCTGTGTCATAGGATCTCCAAGATATCCACAAGTGGTCAATTAGGAAGTCATGGCAGTCATGTCTACCTGATTGCAACAACTCTGGGGAAAGGATTTAAGCCAGGACTCAGGGGGTTATGGTGCCACACTCTTCTGGAGTGTAGCTCTGCTTCCTGTCTGTGGGAAGTGAACTTTTCTTTTTTTTTTTTTTTGA
>NW_007250508.1:171695-183923 GCF_000164805.1 Carlito syrichta
CAGTGGCCGCTCCCGGCCACCGCAGCCTCGACCTGCTGGGCTCCGGCGATCCTTCCGCCTCAGCCTTCCGAGTAGCCGGAATTACAGGCATGCGCTACCATGCCCGGCTGATTTTTTGATTTATTGTAGAGATGAGGTCTCACTGCCCAGTCGGGTCTCGAACCCGCGGGCTCAGGCAATCCACTCACCTCAGCCTCCCAAAGGCGCGGGATTACAGGCTGAGCCACCGAGCCCGGCAACTTTTCTTAAATAAATCTTATCTTCTTTCATCTCTTTGTGTGTTGCAATTCTTAGCATTACTTGGATCTCTGGGTTGCCAGCACGACTTCCAGCACGCCGGCTCCGGCGGTTCTGTGCCTCTCCTTGCCTCTCAATCCATCCCTCCACCCTCACCCTATCTGTGCCCTAACAATTAACTCTTACTGCTTCTCATTAGCCATCCTAATTCTTCCTCCAGTTTTTATTTTATATTCTCATCTATAGCCTGTGAAACTTCCCATTATTTAATATGTATTAAATATTTAATATTTTTTAATTTTTTAAATTTTAGCCATGCTAATTGTACATAAAATTACTTAATTGTGGTTTTAATTTACATTTATTTGGCTATTAATATCTTGATACCTTTTTCTGTACTTATTGGCTATTTATAAAATATTTAACGTAAACATTGTTCACCTCTTTGCTCTAATTTTTAATTGAGTTATGCCTCATTTTTATTTAAAGATGTATACATATATATACATATATAAGTTGTATTTGTGTCTGTGTAACACATATGTATTTTTTGTCAGTTTATTGTGAACAATTTCCCCAGAATGCCAATTTCATTAGAAGTACTTTTCAAAGACCAATAGACTTTAATTTTATTGAAGTCAAATTTATCATGTTACAATTTTACCTTTTGTGTTTTCACACACAAAAAATTCCCACCCCAAGGTCCAGCAACTTTTTAAATACATTTTCTCCTACAAGTTTTATAAATTATCTTAAATGTATAGGCCTATCATCTAAACCTGATGTGGGGGCTGAGTTTATTATTTTTAATATAGATATCAAGTGATTCTGGAAATTTTGTTGAAGCATCTAACACTTTCCATACTTTGTGCACTGTTATAAGAAATTACTCCTAAAATTAGTAGCCTCAAACAGCACTCATTTATTATTTACTATAGTTTCTGTTTGTAAGGAATCAGGGCATAAATTAGTTAGATTCTCTACTTCAGAATCTTTACAAAATGTCAAAAAGGCTGAACACGAAGACTTATGCCTAAAATCCCAGTGACTGTGGGGTCCAAGTCAAGAGGATTACTTGAAACCAAGAGTTTAAGACAAGTCTGGGAAGCATAGCAAGAGCCTCCTCTCAAAAATTAACACAATAAAAGTAAAAACTAGCCAGGTGTGGTGACTCCTGCCTGTAGTCCTAGATACTTGGGAGGCTGAGGTGGGAAGATTGCTTGAGGCTAGGAGTTCGAGGTTGCAGTGAACTATGATTGCACAAGTGCATTCCAGTCCGGGCAGGAGAACAAGATTCTGTTTTTAAAAAAATCCAACATAAACAAAAATTGTCCTTGAAATGAATCTAATGTGGAGAGTCCAAGCCACTCCCAAGCTTTCTTATGTGGTTATTGTGAGAATTCAGTGAATCAAGATTTGCTTCTGTTTCTTACTGGTTGTTGGCTAGATATATTGTCAATAACAGGTCTCTGCAATAGGACAGCCCACAATATGGCAGCTGTCCTCATCAAAGACAGTAAAGGTGTCAGATAGTAATTTCAAAGCTTTTATAAACTTATTTCCCCCCCCCTTTTATGGGGGATAGAGGAGAGACCCTTCAAAAACCAAAAAACCTGCTAAACAAATTCTAATGGAGCTGTGAGCACTTATAGTCTAATCTTAGAAGTGATACTCATTGCCTTTGCCATTTTCTATTGGTTAAAAGCAAGTCACTAAGTCAAACACCTGCTCAAGGAAAGGAAATTGCGCAGAATTGTAAATATAAAGAGGTCAAGTTTATTGGAGATGTTTTAATTTTTCTAGCTTTAACAAATATCTTAGAACATTTCACGTAATCAGTTGATAATGTGTGTCTGTCTCTCAATATTCTACTTTGTTCCATTGATCCATAAGTCTGTGTTTTTGCCAGTACCTTAATTATAGAAGATATGTAATAAATCAGGAAATCTGGTAGTATAAGTCTTCAACTTTTTAAAATATCATGCTCTCCTTAAGTGCATTGCATTGTCATATTATTTTATATTATTTTAAAATTATCTTGATACATGCTTTAAAAAATAAACTGCTAGGATGGTAACTTATTTTGATGGCTCACACATTTTGTGGTAGATTTAACAGACCATGAGACTTAACAAAATAATGTTGTATGTGTATAGAAACATTTAATCCTATACCCTAAAGGAAAGGTTTTATTATCCTAAGGTACATACCAACAATTGATAGGAAATGGTATGGCAGAAGATGGCCTGTATCACAGGCCACATATCTGTGAGACAAAAGGATAAAAGAATAGCATGAAATATTGTAGAAAAACACAAATAAAATAATTAAATGAATTAATGGGTCATATTTATGAACCTGAAATCTCAAAATAGCCCCCAAGTTCATCCACATATGTAATGCAATTATTTCATTATTTTGTCTCACATACGTGAAAGATGCATTTATTCTCATAAATGTCACAGAATTTTTTGATATAGATATTATATCAGGAATAAAGCTAGTGTAATTTCTTACCTTCCATTTAAAACACATTTTATTTTTCTTTTTGCCTTATTGCACTGACTAGGACCCAAAGTACAGTGTTCAATAAAAGTAATGAGAAAAGATAAACTTGCTTTATTTCCACTTAGAAGAAAATTACTGAATTTTTCCCAGATGTACAGGAATTTATTGCCATGTCTGTTTTTGTGGATACCCTGTATCAGGTAGAGAAATTTCTTGTTTTTATCTTGAATCAACATTAATTTTAATTAAATGCATTTTATTTCATTTGTTTGAAGTACACAGATTTTTTTTCATTATTTGTTAACATGGTGATTTACTTAGATTTATTCAAATGTAAACCAACTATAAATTCCTCTGATTTATCTAAATTAGTTTATAGTGCTTCAACATTTTATAATTTACTGAATTTTGCTGGCAATAACTGTATTAGAATGTTGGTATCTTTATCCATGAGAATTTTTTTTTTTTTTTTAGTTGGAGTCTCACTCTGTCACCCAGACTGGAGTACAGTGGCACGCTCCTGGCCACCACAGCCTCCAGCCTCGACCTGCTGGGCTCTGGGAATTCTTCTGCTTCAGCCTTCCAAGTAGCCGGAACTACAGGCATGCACTATCACACCTGGCTAATTTTTTATTTATTGTAGAGACGTGGTTTCACCAACTTGCCCAGGTGGGTCTCGAACCTGCGTGCTCAGGCAATCCACTCACCTTGGCCTCCCAAAGTGCTGGGATTACAGACTGAGTCACCGAGCCCAGCCAAGAAATGCTGTTTTTAAATTTTATTTACTTACAACATTTTTCTCTGACTTTAATATCATGTTTGTTCTATTCTTATAAAAATTAGTTTGGAAGTTTGTTTTTTCTTTTTCTATTTTATGTGTCAGAATGTGAAATTGGTATTATTTTTCATAAATAAATAAGGAAATTCACCAGGGAAATTATCTGGATCTTAGGTATTCATCACATCTATCATCTATCTATATATTTTTTTTAAAACTGAGAATTCAATTTATTTAACATAAATTGTTAAATCTTTCTGATTAGGTGTGTATAACTTATGCCTTTCAATAGTTATATTCATTTTGCCAAAGATGCATAATTTATAGCCATAAAATTACTTAGACTAGTTTCTTATCATGTTTTTCCATCAATGAATAACCTATATTAGATTATCTTCTTACCATTTAAAAAATTTAAGTGAAATTCATATAATGTAAAATTAATTACATTAAAATATAAAATTCAGCACATTTAGTGCTTTTACAATGCTGTACAACTGCTTCTCTCTAGTTTTAAACATTTATCACTCAGGAACACCTTTTATTTATTAGGTAATCACTCCCCACAATCCCTCTCTATCACCTTGCAATCACCAATCTGCTTTCTATCTGAATGGATTTGCCTATTCTAGATATTTCAAGTAAAAGAAATCATATATGTGACATTATATGTCTGTTTCCTTGAAGTTGACATAATATTTTAAGGTTCATTCACATTGTAGCATGTATCAGTATGTCATTCCTTTTACTAACTGAATAATATTCTATAGCATGTATACTATAATGTGTTCATGTGTTTGTTCATTGGTAGATATTTGGGTTGTTTCCCCTTTGAACTTTTATGAATAATGCTACTATAAATATTGTTGTACAAATTACTGTGTGGACATATGTTTTCGTTTTTCTTGCATATACCTGAACGTGGAATTGCTAAATTACATAGTAATTCAATATTTAACTTATTTAAAAACTGCCAACATATTTTCCACCATGCTTGCACCCTTTTACATTTCCATCAGCAATGTATGAAGGTTTCTATTTTTCCATATCCTTACCAAGTGTTGTTTCTTTAATTTAATTGAATTTAATTTTTCTTTAGCCATTATACAAGTGTGCAGTGGTCTTTTACTGTGGTTTTGACTTGCATTATTTTAATGACCAATGGTAATCATCCTTTTATGTGTACATGGTTTATTCTTGTATTTTTTTGAGTAATGTCTATTTGAGTCTTTTATACATCTTTAATTGAGTTGTTTGCCTTTGTATTGTTAAGTTGTAAGAGTTATTGGTATATTCTAAAAGCTAATCTCTTATTAGATATGTATTTTGCATGTTTTGTGGATAAAGCTTAATGTGTCTATTTTTGTTGTTGTTGCCATACTTTTGTTGTAGAATTAGAAAACTGCTGTCAAATATGAAAGGATAAATACTAACTCCAATGTTTTCTTCTATTACTTTTATAGCTTTGATTGTTATATTTAAAGTATTGATCCATTTTGAGTTAACTTTTGTATATAAGTAAGGTAGTAGTCTAACCACTTTTATGTTTTAACAAGTTGTCAACATAACTTGTTGATAAGCCTTCTGTTTCTACTGAATGGAATTGTCACCCTTGTCAAAAATTAGTTGGCTATATATTTATGGTATTATTTCTGGACATTCAATTCAATTTGATTTGTTGATATGAAATTGTTCAGTTGTGACTCTGATAGCTAAATTTCTATTATTTACAAGCTACCCAGCCTTTGGTATTATTTTATTATAGCAGCCCAAACAATATCATATGGCATTGCCACAGTATTTTGAATTGAGAAGTAGGAGTTCATCAACTTTCTTTTTCTTTTCCTATATTGTTTTGGCTATTTGGGGGTACCTTGAAATTTCATATAAGTTTTAGTACATTTGTTTTTTCTATTTCTACTGAAAATGAAATTAGGATTTTGGTTGAAATTTTTGAATATGTCCAATATTGCAAGCTTTTATGTTTGATTAAATTTTTCCACTGTACCGGTTTGACTCCTTTGTTATCTTTTTTGTATTTTGTTGTTGTTGTTGTTGTTATTTTTTTAGAGGTTACCATGAGATTGACATACTAAGCTTATTTTAATTGATATTAATTTAGCTTAAACAGTATGCTTTAGCTTTGTTTCCATTCAGCTTCATGTCTCTTTATGTTGTTATTGTCAAAAATTTTATATTTATGCAATATTTTCCCATTCACATGAACATTTAATTGTTGTTTTACATATTTGTTTTTCAAAAATATGGAAAAAAGAGGAGTTACTAAGCAAAAATGTAATATTAGTTTTTATATTTAGCAATCTAGTTTGTATTGTTTTAAACACGAAATTTGTTGTTATAGTTACCTTTACCTCAATGCATACAAAGTGCTTTTTTCTCTGACTGATTTTAAATTTTTCTGTT
Source organism: Carlito syrichta (assembly GCF_000164805.1). Taxonomy (NCBI): domain Eukaryota; kingdom Metazoa; phylum Chordata; class Mammalia; order Primates; family Tarsiidae; genus Carlito; species Carlito syrichta. Next base: position 177,643 of record NW_007250508.1, read on the forward strand.
TATTAAGAGTTTTGAACAAATTTTTTATGGTATACTTTGGTGTAATTTTCTACATAGTTTTTGCTTATTGGGTTTATTGAGCTTCTTAGGTAAGTAGTTATTAGGGATTAAGTTTGTGTGTCCCCTCAAAATTTATAAGTTGAAATCTAATCCCCAACTTGATGGTATTTACAGATGGGGTCTTTGGGAGGTGATGAGGTCATGAGTGTAGAGCCCTCATAGTAGAATGAGTTTTCTTATAGAAAGAGACCAGAGAGCTAGCTCTCTCTTCCATCATGTGAGTATACAATGAGAAGTTAGTAGTCTATAAATGTAAGAGGGCCCTCACCAGAAACCAACCTTTCTGGCATCTTGCTCTCAGACTTTTAGGCTCCAGAACTCTGATAGATAAATTTCTATCAGAGCCACCAAGGCTTTATTACTTAATTATAGCATCCTAAACAGGCTGACAGTTTTATAGAGTCACCAACATCTAAAAAAATTTTTACTATTAATTTTTCCAATATGTTGGAATTCTTCCCATTCCCTCTCTACAAATTGGGGACTTCAACTACTTGTGTTTTCTCCCACTTGAAATTGTTCCAAACTAATGATGAATTCATTTAATTTTAGACTTTTTCTTATTGTGTATCCTTTTAAATATTTTTTTTTGTTCTTCGAGTTTACTAATCTTTAATTTGCAACATGTGATCCACCATTAACCCTATTTATTGTAGTTTAAAAGATCTCAGAAATTTGAGTTTTTAGCTCTAATTGTTCAATTGTGACCTTTTAAAAATATTCTGCCCTGCTGGGCTAGATGTCTCAAACCTGTAATCCCAGCACTTTGAGAGGCTGAGGTGAGGAGATTGCCAGAGCCCACCGGTTCAAGAACAGCCTGGGCAACTTGAGGAGATCTCCTCTCTACAACAAATCAAAAAAAAAAAAAAAATCACTCAGGCATGGCAGCGCACTTGTAGTTCCAACTACTTGAAAGGCTGAGGAGGAAGAACCGCCTGAGTCCAGTGGATCGACGCTGGGGTGGCTGTGAGTGTGCCACTGCACTCTAGCCTGTGTGAGGGAGTGGGACTTCAATTCAAAATATATATATATATATTCTGCCCATCTTGATTAACATATTTAATCATTCTTATAGATAGATCTATGAAAAGTAATCAATGTTTTAAAGTTGGATCTACTAAATCTATAACTGTATAATATCTGAGTTAGTTCATTGAATGGTTTTATTGGTTGTATTTGAAACTTTATAGATACATGTTGTGGTCCTAACTCTGTATCTCATAGTGTGACTTTATTTGGAAATAAAAGTAGAAGACTCAGATTTTAAAATATAAGCTCTCAGAGAAGACAATCTGTATCTTCTGTCAATACATTTCTGGTATTTTTTTTCTTTGGCTGACTTCATTTTTTTTACCAAGTTTATTATACTCTTTGACCTTTTCATTATTATTTTTTAATAGGCTGTTTCTTCTATTTGTGCTACAGAACATATGGAGTAACAAGGTGTAGAATCTTCGGTGCTTTTATCCTAGGTCTCTTACTTTCTTTGTTTAAGGGTTTGTTGTTATTGTTTTTGCAACATAGTGACAGAAATCATCTTCTTTAGAGAGATTGAAAAGTTTGCAGATTCTGCTAGACTTTTTCGGGCCCCAGTGGATAAGGCGCCACAGTGTTGGTCATTCCAGGTTCTTCCTCCTCCTTTTCTTCTCCTTCTTTTACAATAAACAGGTTTAGAACATTCAGGTTGGCATCTATAATGCAATTCTGAGCAGATCTGTATTTCCTTTTTCCAATCCTTCAGAGTCTGTAAAAGAATTTCCCCTTACTCAATAGGTGAACATAGCCATGTGATAACACACCATGCTTTACATAGAAATCTTGTTTATCATTGCCATAACTGATTCAGACCACATGACATTTCCATTTTTTTTACCCAGAAAACATCAGCAGCAACTTCTGTGGTCATATGTTTTTCATACAGAGTATGAAATTTGTATTAGTTGTCTACTTCAGTGAGTTTCTGGCAGTCAGTGGCTGTGAAAGAAGTACTCACCTTCATCTGGAAGGAACCTATGTCTTTGATGATGACAAGAGTTCCTTATAAAATACAATATGAATTTTATTTTATTTTTTGCTGATTTCTAATTTTTGATTGGATGTCAGACATTACAAATTTTACTTTTGAGGGTCCTGGATATTTTTGTATTCCTATTGTGTTAGGATTTGTGAGACACGGATGGTTACTTATATAGACAGTTGATCTGTTAGGGTCTTGTTTTAATCTTTGGTAGGTGGATTCAGAAATACATCTAGTTTAGAGTTATTTTTTCCTACATTACTAAAAGAATACCATACTTGATACTCTGAATGATGTTCCCTGAATTATGAGCTTTTTTTACTCAGATGTTGGAAAGAAGCACTATTCTTAATGCATACAAGGGTATGTTCCAAGAGATAGTTCCTATAATCCTGTCAGGTTTTTTTTTTTTTTTCTCAGCCTTAAATTTTTTTCACACACATGTGATGAACAGTGCTCAACTCACAGGCAACTGCAGATCTCTGGAATTGTTTCTCCTCCTCCTCCTTCACCTCCTTCTCCTTCTCTTACAGTTTTCTCTTCTTTGTGGACTTTTGCCATTTTGTCTTCCCAAATTAAAAAGTCTAACAATCAATGACTGTTTGCTCCCTCCTTTAACCATGACCCAGAAGCATTCTTCAAGAAGTAACCTAACAATCATGGGCCCCACCTCCTTTGTTTTCCATATCTGTGGAAATATTCATCTGCCATCCAATTTTTTGAGTGTTGTTATTTCATTTCTTTTTTCCATGTAGAAGGTTTCTACATGGTTTCTCTTTCATGTAGAAGGTAAACCTGTTTTCTGTTGCTCTGTTTTTTATGGACGTGGACATTTTTCTTTACTCTTATACTATTTATACATTGTTTAAATTGGTTTATTTTAGAAGCCCATAGTTGTGTCTTGATTTATATTCTGTCTCAAAATCTGTAATTGCAGTTTTTAGGACATTAATATTTAGTGTAGCAATAAATTTGTGTTTTAGTCTTTTATCTTATTTGCTTTCTATTTATCCCATCTTTCTTTCTGCTTTTTTTCTGGTCTTCTATTGGATCTGTTTTTTTCTTAACTACGAGCTTGTTAGTGCTTTTCTTCCCTACTCTTCTCTCACTATAAATGTATCTTTCTTTGTCTCTCTGTTTCTCTGTCTCTTTATCTCTTTCTCTTCTTTTATATATTACATATATGCAATTTCCATAAGTATTTCGATGTGTGTCTATATACACACATAAATATGCATACTTTTATAGGTATTTCTAGATTTTAAAACATAAATATTTAATTGATCAAAATATTTTACTTTTCAAAATCAAATAATATTACTTCACTCATGTCTAGGGAAAGACATCTATAGTGGAACACTTTTATGTCTCCTTTCACTTTTTGTGCTATTTTCAAATATTCTGTTTCTACAGAAGTTATGAACCTCATAATATATTTTTTTCAGATTCACTTGAAACATTTATTTCTTAAAAAGTATAAAACATTAGAAAAAATATCCAGATATTTTCATTTATCAAACTATTTGGGTAGATTTAAATTAACATATGATATCATTTTTCTTCTCTCTAAGTACTTTTTTAAAAAAAATTCTTGTAGTGTCATTTTCTAGTGATCAATTATTCCAGGTGCTCTTCACCTGAAAAAGGTCTTATTTTACTTTTAAATGTTGAAAAATATTTTTTGCTGTTTAAAAATCCTTGATTACCTTTATCATTTCATTAAGTTAAAAATGTATATTCGTTCTTATTGTTCATCTTATCCTAAATATTTAATGCATATTAACTTTTTGTTGTTTTTGAAATGTTCCCCCTTATCTTTGGTTTTTATGTATTAATGTACTGTTCTTTATATTTATTCTGCTTATCTTTGCTGAGCTTGTTGAATTTGTGGCTTTAAAATTTTCATCAAACTTGGAAGTTATTTGGTTATATATTTTAAATCTATTTTTTTCTCTTACTGACCTTTTCCTCAGGAATTTTGGCTACATGTATGCTAATGTGCATAATATTGTCTCATAGTTCTATTTTGTTTTTTAATCATTTGTCTATAAGTTCTACATATTTTCTTCTGTATTCTCTTCTCTGCTTTTATATTACTTCTAATGATGGATGATTTAAGATATTTTACTTTTTATCTCTGAAAATTTCATTCTTTTAATATAACTTTCACTTCTCTCATCAACAACATATTTTCTTCAGCTTTTTGAAGCTTGTAAGTATTTTATGATGTAATATCTCTGACTTTTAGTTCCATCATTTCTCATAATCTCTGTGTTGGTTCAAATTATGTGGTATTTCTTCTATTTATGGTTCACACTTTCCTATTTACTTGGTTCATTTTTTTATGTTATGATTTGTTCTATGTTAACTTCTGACATTGTCTCCCAACCTGAAAGTGATCAATTTCTATTTGCAAAATAAATAATTATCTTATTAAAACTTCTTTCTTCTATACCTTGTTTTATTCACTTAAATGAACCAATTGACATTTTAGATATTCTCCCTAGAAATTATCTTACCCAGTTCTAGTACATGCATATAATGATCATTAGGCATATTTTCTTCTTCCAATGTTTTGTCACAACTTTTGCAACTTCTGCTAAGCATTTTTAAGACATCTAGCCTTTGCTAATAATTATGTTGTTATTTTCCATTCATGCCTGCTGTCTAGTACCAAAGCAAATACAACATGTAAGGCATCAATTTCTAAATCAGTTTACTATTGTTGCTTGCAAATCACCCTAATACTTTATTGTTTAAAACAGTTTCTTTAGCTCACAGTTCTGTGGGTTTATAGTTTTAGCATAGTTCAGATTTGCAATTCTCTGCTGGTTTCACTTGAAGTCCTCATGTGACTCTAGTCATCTGCTAGTTTGACCAGGTTTTGATCATCAAAAACGGAATCATTCAGATACATGGGAATTGATTGTGGCTTTTGCCTGGGCCACATGTCTCTAATAGACTACCCAAGGCTTATTTGCATTGTTACGGGTTTACAAAAACAACAAGCAAGAAAGATTGAGCCTCATTGTCCAAGCAGTCTTCAAGTTTCTTGGGTTATTTTTGCAGTATCTTGTTGGAATATTGGCAAGTCACATGGCCAAGTCTAGAGTTAATGAATAAAGATATTAAACTAGGGAATAGACAGAAAGAGGCGTGATTTATTACAGGTCATTAATGTAATACTCTATCGCACAACACTTGGTAATTCCAATAGCTGAGTAACAAATTTCAGAGACTGTATTGATTTACTGCAGCAAAGAGACCACATCTGAAAAAGCAGCTGCAATGGAAGACACCACCTGGCATGGCATACATTATTTCACTCTTTTCTTCTAAGACTCATCTGTCTTTTGCAGGCACTGAAGAGAAAACTTAAATGAGGGTTTAATGGAAATTCTCACCTCTGCATTTTCAATATTTTTGTGGGTGAAGTAATCTCTGCAAGACCACAAGAGATATAGATTTTCATTTAGCTTATTATTTTGATAAAAAAGGGAGCTCTAATAACTTTCAATATGTATTCCAATAAAAATAATATCATTCCCAACATCAGAGAGAAAATTAGAGATTCTGCCATTTGCTAAGTATAATTATTACAACTATATATGATGAAACTTGAAAATGAAAACATTATGTGTCTATGGGACCACATGTTCCATTGTGTTACAGGCTTGAGTAAAACCTGTTTATTACCTAGAATCCTTGAGTATTCATTCTGAGAATTAAGTGGTTTGCAGTGGCAGTCTGGTCAAAGCATTAGCATTCATTTTATCTTAGTGGGGATTTAGGTTGCTACCACATATTTGCAACTGTGAACTGTGCAGCAATAAACACATGAGTGCACGTGATTTTTTGTATAATGACCTCTGTTCCTCTGGGTAGATACCTAATAGTGGGATTGCTGGATCAAATGGTAGATATACTTTAGTTTTTTGAGAAATCTTCATACTGCTTTTCAAAGAGGTTGCACTAATTTGCCCTCCCATCAACAGTGTATAAGCCCTCCTTTTTCACCACATTTGTGTCAACATCATGTCAATTTTAAAATATCTTTTTAGTAATAGCTGGTATGACTGGTGTAATGTGGTATCTCATTGTGGTTTTAATTTGTATTTTCCTGATTATTAGTGATCAACTGATCAGTTGAGAAGAAAAAGTTGGTTTACATATACAAGCATATATATATATATATATATATATA
>NW_007250508.1:183943-211734 GCF_000164805.1 Carlito syrichta
ATAATATACACGGAAAGGGGGAATGAGAAAAATTAAAACCTTAGACAAAGTAACATCCAACTGGGACCCTAAATATACTGACTTAGATATACCTGTTATTATAAATTACTTTGAAAGACTAAAAGACTAAGCAAAACAAGATAATCAGTCCAGGTGCAAAGTCAATAACTTAAGGAAACATTTATGCTTAAGAAGAAAATAATCATGTTCAGAATGGTATTCTGTTATGGCAATATTTATTCAGGCTGACATCCCGGAAAGAAAATGCTAAGTACTTTTCAACTGCTCCTCTGTAAGAGGTTTTGGTGAACATCTATTTGATATTTTTATCCTCAAGCCTATTTCAAATTGTGTGTGGGGGAGGGAGAGAGAGAGAGAGAGAGAGAGAGAGAGAGAGAGAGAGAGAGAGAATGTATACACATTTTAAGAAGGGAAAAACTGTATTAAAATTGTAGATAAATACAAGTCACAGTTAGCTTCTGCAATTACAAGAGCTGCTCAAAGTGGTTACCATCAGTATCCAGACACTTCTGACTACAGATAGCTAAAAGTAATACATAGATAACATCTTCTAAAATGTATAGACTTTGTTTGGCACCTCTGGTATATACAAGTAGCAATGTGTAGTATGGCATTCCCTCAATGGTGCATCTACCATTTTCTTTGCCCTGCCTGTCACATGGTGATACTAGAATTTATTTTACTAATGCCATCTTTTGAGTTAACATTATACTTAAATATGTATACATGTTTTGGCATCTCCTGCACACACACACACACACACACACACACACACACACACACACACACACCATGGAATACTATTCAATCATAAAAATAATGAAATATTGTATTTTACAGCAACTTGGAAGGAATTGGAGAACATCATCCTAAGTGAATTAGGGCAGGAACAGAAAACCATACATCCTGTGTTCTCACTTATAAGTGAAAGTTAAACTGAGGATCTGCAAAGGCATATAGAATGACTTAATGGACAGTGGACACTTGGAAATGGGGGGTGGGTAGGGGTGGAAGGATGAAAAAATCACCTATGTGCACAGGTGGGGGAAGTGGGTACCCTGAAAGTCCAGACTTCTTCACCTCTATATAATGCATCCACGTAACCCAAAACTATTTGTATCTCCTACAGCTATTGAAATTTTAAACAAACTAGCTTAGAGGTGGTGTGCAATATAATATAAGCTACTCATTAGAGATGACTAGAAGGAAAATTTTTGGCACACATTTATGATGTTATTATGCAATTCGTCTTCATGCTACATGAGCTACCATTTATTTCAGGAACTCTGAGTCTGAAAATAGTTCCATATGTTGGAATGGAATAACTGATGCAACTTTCATATTATATTATTATATTATATTATTTTATATTATATTATATTATATTCTGAAGTGATTGAACTCTGAGTCTAAAACTAATTCCATATACTGGAATGGAATGACTGAAGTGACTATATTTCAGTGGCTCAAGTGAGCCCTGTTTTGAAGCAAACTAGATTTTTTTAAAATGTGGTAAAACATACATGACATAAAATTTGCCATTTTTAACTACTTTTGAACATATGGTTTATGGTATTAAGTAAGTTTACATTGTTGTGTCACCAACGCCACCATCCATCTCCAGGATAGTTTTCATCTTTTCAAACTGAAGCATTATGCTCATTAAACAATATCTGCACACTCTTCTTCCCCTCCAACTCTTATCAGCCACCACTCTACTTTCTCTCTCTAGGAATTTGACTTGTCCAGGCATCTCAAATAAATGAAGGCTTAAGGTCTCCTCAAGTCTTTCCTTTTTTTGGACATGAGTCTGCCCTGGGCCTGACCTGTGCATGTTGTCTTTTTTTTTTTTTCTGATTTCCCTACACATATATCTATTTTGGCTATTTTCAGATGTTCAAAAATGTCTTAATTTCCCCAAGTCTGCTGTTTCTCAGAGCATTTACTGTTGTATTCCTCAATCAGCAATTTTTGCCTCTGACATCTATGGGTCTGTATTCCCATGGCAGAGACAGCTACTTCCTATGGCTTCTCCTACCTGAGATCTGAGCTGTGTCACTTTTGATCATCTAAACTCCAAGTTAGGTAACACAGAGACCAGTCACCCAGGCAGCGCTCAGAGGGGTTATCAAGCTACAAATTCTCTCTACTTTGCTCCCCAGGTTCACAGAAGGAAAATGAGAACTCAGCCCTTCCTTCCCCCAGACCATGCTGCGCTGGAGAGAGGGTGGAGGAAGAGTAAGAAAAAACATCCCCAAATTTCCTACTATTTTTTAATGACATTTTTTTCTTTATTGAGCATTTACTTGCTTGCTTTAGATCGTTTACTGATCTTCAGAACTCCTATAAATATATCATAGCCAGTTTTCAGTTGTTCATTTTATGTTATTGTGGGAGAACAAGGGCCAGAAGCTTCCTAGTCTGCCACTTTACTGATGTCAGTCTTCTCAGACCTAAACTTAAAATTGTTAGTATAGTTGTTTATTCTGATCAAATAAAGTTCATTGACCTTCTTTTCCATGTTGATCGTAGAGACTCAGTCATCGTTAAAAAAAAAAAATCCATATAATTTTGAGTTACTTCTCCAAACTGTTGTTATATTACAGTAAAGCATATCAATTGTCTTTTACTAATATTTGGAACTACTCTCTGCCCTGCTGTCACTGCATTCAGCATTTCCCATCTTCATCCCTGGACTGCAGAGAACAGCTATCACAGTTATTTTGAAGAATTTTTTCTCTTCTTTCACCAATGAATTTTTCAGTATCTTAATAAAGAGACTGTCTTTAAATATTACTGTGAGCCGGGCTTGGTGACTCAGCCTGTAATCCCGCGCCTTTGGGAGGCTGAGGTGAGTGGATTGCCCAAGCCTGCGGGTTCGAGACCTGCCTGGGCAGGCGAGACCTCATCTCTACAATAAATCAAAAAATGAGCTGGGCGTGGTAGTACACGCCTGTAGTTCCAGCTACTTGGAAGACTGAGGCAGAAGGATCGCCGGAGCCCAGCAGGTCGAGGCTGCGGTGGCTGGGAGTGGCCTGCACTCCAGTCTGGGTGACAGAGTGAGACTCCAACTCAAAAAAAAAAAAAAAAATTACTGTGAAAAATATAAAGACAATGCTTAAGAAGATAATATAAATCCAGTTAACATTGTCTTCTTTGTAAGGTTCTTGATTCTTTACTCTGCATTATATCAAGGGCTTCTGCTATTGTAGCTTAATTTCCTATTTCCCGTGGTAGGATTCAAGTTTGCAGCAGCTGCTTGAACTTGCATATTGGAACCAAAATACATAGAAGGTCACATGAACCTCAAATTTTAGCCTGAATTATTACACAATTATGCTTTTCATCCTCTGTAAACATTGTCAAATTCATTCCACACGTTTTCACCAATTTTTTGCCTAGGTAAATCTATAAACGTTTTTCTTTCAATTTTATTTTATAATTGGAACTTAATAAAGCCTCCTGGAGTTTTATATGAAAAAAAATAAAGTTCTATTAATTTAAAGTTATATTTGTTATCTGTCACTCTCAGATGAATCCAATACAATTTACAATGAAATTTCTATATAACAAACACCTCCTACTATGTTCACCAGTAACACAAATTATTATATTAAATTTGAAGACCAGGTTTATAACTTATAAACATTGTTTAAAAATCAACTAAATTACATTAAAAATATAATTTTCAAATATAATATGACTGATTATTTTGAACTCTTCAAATATCAAAATACTGTCAAAAATCACAATAAGTACCTGTGTTATAAAACTAAACACTATTCTTCAACTTATGTCTAATCTAAAACTCAGCATCATGGAATTAATTTACTATACCTATTATTTTTGCTAATATGTTACCCAGTTGAAAGTCATGAATATTTTGATTCCTTTTAGAAATTCATAATATTATTTCATTACTTTTTTAGGTTTACAGGAAATAAAAGTTATTGGAGTTCAACTGTCATCTAACTGATTTTTCATTAGCAACAAGGAATTTTTGCTGTCTAGGTTGAAATAAAGCTATAACTATTGTAAAATCTTATCCCTGCACACCATTACATGATGATTCTAACTATGTATATATGTTATGTTCCTCCCTACATACGTACGTGCACACACTTAGAATCTCTGTGTGGGTATGTTCTTAAATTGGAAAGTACCCATGGAAAACATTGTCATTTATGCTGCATTTTTTTTTTTTTTTGAGTTGTAGTCTCACTCTGTCATCCAGACTGGAGTGCAGTGGCCACTCCCGGCCACCGCAGCCTCGACCTGCTGGGCTCCGGCGATCCTTCCGCCTCAGCCTTCCAAGTAGCCGGAATTACAGTCATGCGCTACCACACCCAGCTGATTTTTTGATTTATTGTAGAGATGAGCTCTCGCTGCCCAGGCGGGTCTCGAACCCGCGGGCTCAGGCAATCCACTCACCTCAGCCTCCCAAAGGCGTGGGATTACAAGTTGAGCCACCGAACCTGGTTATGCTGCATTTAAATACACTTTAAAAAGTAAAACTGTTTCGCTGCAGAGTAAGTTCTTATTCATCTTTCCCCAAATCCAGTTTCTTAGTAAATTCTTAGAGCAATGAGTCTATATCTAATTTCTATTTTATTGTATAAGTACCAAACACAAAATCTAGCTCTAAACAGATGGTCAAGAAAATTTAATGGAAAATTATAAAAAGTGTTTTCTATTGGATGTTTAATGATGACATATCAATTCTTAGCTTTGCAATTGTATTATATTTTCTTTGTGTTAGAAAAAGCTTTAAATGTATACCTCTAATATCTTTTAAACAATATATCTTTCTACTTTTTGTCTTGCCCAAAGATTACATTATGAATAGTTAAGACAAAAGAAACCCATCTAATATTACCTGTTCTATAAATTTCTCTCTTCATATATAGCATCAAGTAAGGAAAAAATTATATAGTTTAGAGTCACTACATAGTGAAATACTTTCAATGGTAGAGTAGGTGTACTTATCTAATTTTTTAAAAATTGCTCTTTATAAATTTAGATTGTTAGATAATTTATCATGTATCTCATAAAGTCATTGACTAGCTGTAATTTCTAAACATAGATCTTACATAGAAGTTTTCTTGACACTTAGAAAATTTAAGTTCTTCCAATATATATGGCAGTGTCTTAAACTTAAATTTATGACCTCTTTCAATGATATTAACAAGAAAATAACTTCTGGGTAATTTTATTACCATTGTAAATTTCATAATAAATTAATGTGACTAAAATATTATCAATTTATCTTGCCCTATTTCTCAATTTTAAATATTTTTTAAAGAATATATGCTTTTTCCTCCTCCGCTTTGAATTGCTGACTTATAATGTTTGAACACTGCTGTCAGACTTCAGAAATCTTTTCTTCTGCAAGATAATTTTCACTGTTTCTTGACCATTTTCAAATGTCATAAATATACTTCTTGGCCTGATACTTAAATGTATTCTGAAAATATTTTCTTTTTTTCTATTTTGTGACAGAGGAATCTGAAATACAGTTTGTACTAAAATCTTCTTTGAAATCAGCCATACCCCTACACCCTTAGAATTTCTATACCTGAAAATTCAATCAGCATGAGACAGGTCAACAGGAGAAAAGCATACCAATTTAATGTAAGTTCTACATAATGTGGGAATTCTGAGAAGGAAATGAAGACTCCCTCAAATATGGCAAAATCCAAATGCTTTTATATTAGATTTGTCAAAAAGAAGCAATTGTGGAAAAATAATTGAATTGCTGAGGAGGCTAATGGAAAATAATTATTTTAACAAGGTTTTTTCTTGGTTATGGCTCTCTGTAAAAGAATGTTTCTTTTCTCTAGGTACAGGGAGGGCTTCTTTCACATGGTAGTTTTTTATCTCCTATTTTCAGGGAGAAATGAGGAGATTAGAATGCCCTGTTTGAAAATTCTGATTTTCAATTGAGCATCAAAAAAGGAAGAAGGGAATCAACAAAGGAGAGCGGGAAGGAAGGAAAGAAGGAAGGAAGAAAATAAAGATATTCTGTATCTCTCTCTTTCTGTTGCTGGTGCACCTAAATCCCTTATTTACACCAGGCCTAGAGTGTATCTATTTACATTTACTGTAAGTTTTTTGTTCCCTGACCAACTTTTTTGCCCTTATTCCCATTTTTAAATATTTTACCAGATAGAGAGCTTTCTATTTTATACCAAAGTGGTATATTTTGGGGGGCTTATTCTGCTACTTTTCAAAAGTCTGAGTAGAATGCAAGATTCGGTTTAGTCTCTAAGTGATAATAAGGTTATATGAATTAAAGCAATATCTTCTAGAGGAGTGTAAAATAAGAAAATAAAGCTGTAAAGTGGACTCTAAGGAAGGGTAAAGAAGTCTGAGGGAGAATTTTAAAGGCCAGGATGAAGCAGCAGCATGTTGTGTAAAGAACAATACAGGGAACATAAATGTGAGAACAGGAGCAGGAGATATGTACAACCAACTTAAATATTGTGACACAGACCTAAATAGACTTCTAATTTGAAGATTATTTCTTAAGTCAGAACTTTTTTTTTTTTCCAAAAATGTAGCTATGGTTCTTTAGAGGCGAAAAGTTGACATCTGTTTTCAAAATGCCAAGAAATTAAGCATCAAAAAAGAAGAAGGGAATCAACAAAGGAGAGAGAAAAGGAAGGAAGGAAGGAAGGAAGGAAGGAAGGAAGGAAGGAAGGAAGGAAGGAAGGAAGGAAGGAAGGAAAGAAGGAAGGAAGGAAGGAAGGAAGGAAGGAAGGAAAGATAGTCCATATTCATCTCTTTCTATCTCTGACACACCTAAATCATTTATTTATCCCAGACCTAGAGTGTATTGATTTGCATTTACTGTCCACTTTTTGTTCTCTGACCAACTTTTGTATTCTTACTCCCATTTTAAAAAATTTTAACAGATGGAGATTTATTTTTCTTTTATTAAATAGAAAAATGGTATCAAGATTTCTTGGGTAATAATGCATATGTCATGATAATTTCAATGATGTGTTAGAAAGCTAAGAAACAAAGAATATAATAAATAAATCTAGAGCAAGAAATGTTTTATTACTTCATGTATGGAAAAATGCATTGAATACTTGTAAATGGTCTTAATTGTAAACCATATCATACATATATGTTCGAAATTGCAATTCTAGTGAAGAATTGTTCATTCAGTATTAAGAAGAAAACAAAATAGGCTTCTTGGTTTTCTCATAGTTAATAACGTCAAAATTTTGTTTGTTGGAGTCTTTTATAATTATTAATAATGACATACCAGGTAGTTGTCTACCCAAACAACTTTTAAAAACAATTTTGTAAAGTTGAAATACAGAACGTTAGTTTCAAAAGTAGGCTTAGAGCTTATTAGGTAGGTCTAGGCTTAATTTTCCAGATAGGAAAAATAAGAACCTGAAATATACAATACCCTTTAACACCACATGGCAACTATGCCCTAAACTGGGCTTTGACATTGGCTCCTTGGACTACAACCTCTTATTTTCACTGCATCAGTGATACCAAATGCCAAAACATACATCTGACTATCTATATTTTTATTGCTACAGAAACATTCATCTAATGATTCAGCAAAATATTAATTCCCCCATTCTCCCTCCCCATTTTAGAGAAGGACAAATTGAGATGACAAAAAATAACCTGGCAATTCAAGGAAGATATTATAATAAGATAGAAATAAAAATGCATAAGGATTTTCTTCATTTTCTAGAGCACTTTACATGAACAAAATGGTTTTAATGATAGATGAGTGAAATCAAAAGAATGGAAGAAATTAAAGGAGGCACTTATTTTTTAACACCTGCTAACAGGTGCTAGAATCTGTTTGAATTTTCTGAATAGAGATTTCTGTAGCCAAAATCTCATTATCATAAAACTCGAGATCAAAAAGACCATGAAATATTGAAGCTGATTTAGTTTTCAAATGCAAAGCAGCAGCTGGATTAAAGCACAAGACTACTGGAAAAACCTGGAGTGACACACTGACACCTTTAGTCATTGGGTACCCACTCAGACAATGGACACACTGATTGGACATACATCAATGGGAAAATGTGTCATGTTTTTATTCTAATAAGTTTCATTTCAGGAGACTGATGGGTGGCAAGTTGCAGCAGGTTATTCTTTTTACTTGGCAAAGAAAAAATAGAGGTGACTAATACCGGGAGGACATAGGTAGAAACAAAATGCCTTTGTTAAGATTCTATTTATTCTTAAATAACACCATTTATAAAAGTTCTGTTCAAGGAATGTTATTCTATACCACATATGCATATGTATTTAAAAATACATGTTTATATATATTAATGTACAGGCATATACGAGTATAAATATTTACAGGAAGGAAGAAAGGAAAGAAGGAAGGAAGGAAGGGAGGAAGGAAGGAGGAAGGAAGGAAGGAAGGAAGGAAGGAAGGAAGGAAGGAAGGAAGGAAGGAAGGAAGGAAGGAAGACTCAAATCAGATAAAGCCAATCATGGAGATAATAGTAATCTGATAATCTCACTAATGTTATTTATAGAAGGATGAAACGATCAAAAAAAGGCCTACCTTACACATGCAAAACATGTAAATTTATAGAAGAGAGCACAGAGAATTCTGTATGAACTGGATCTGAAAACTTAAAACAACAAGATAATGAAACAAGGAATACTTTTTAAAAATTGAGATTGATTTACTCCCAGCTTTGATAAAAGTCTAGTGTAAAAAGAAAATATTACAGAGAAATTTTATTATGTATCAAAAGAGTTGTTAATTACATTCTTCATTATGCCTTCCAATATCCCTTATCTAATGATGATGATTCAATCTATTGCTAAGGGGAGTCTTTGTCTTTATAAGCAAGAATAATTCTATCAAAGCATAGAATGTCTTAAGAAGCAAACTGCATACAGTTACTTAGAAAGAAAGAACTTAAAACCATGAAAGCCACTGCTTTATGTAATTGAAGACTCTAACTTTGTTGCTTTTTTTCTGCTCCTGACTCTTCTCATGTAAATAAGGAAACAAAGCTGGGCTGGGCAGGGTGGTGTGCACCTATAGTCACAGTTACTAAAGAGGCTGAGGTGGGAGGATTCCTGGAGTTCAGCAGTTCCAGCCCAGCCTGGGAAATATAACAAGACTTTGTCTTAAAAACAAACAAATAAATAAATAAATAAAATAAAGAACAAAAACACGGTCAGTGCTAACCCTAAGAGAGTTGTATAAGTACGTGATAAATATTTATGATAAGATTATAGTGCAGGAAGGAACACTGACTTCAAGGAACAGCTACAGTTTTGACAGGCACTTAAAAGGACAGGTTAAAAGATATTTTTAAGCCAGGCTCGGTGGCTCAGCCTGTAATCCCGTGCCTTTGGGAGGCTGAAGTGAGTGGATTGCCTGAACCCGCGGGTTCGAGACCCGCCTGGGCAGCGAGACCTCATCTCTACAATAAATCAAAAAATCAGCCGGGCGTGGTAGCGCATGCCTGTAATTCCGGCTACTTGGAAGGCTGAGGAGGAAGGATCGCCGGAGCCCAGCAGTTCGAGGCTGCGGTGGCCAGGAGCGGCCACTGTACTCTAGTCTGGGCGACAGAGTGAGACTCCAACTCAAAAAAAAGATATTTTTAGTAGAGCTAGTAAAAGGAATGGGGCACATAAATAAGTTTTGTAAGTACTAATTAGCATTACTAGTGTTGATTAAAATGTAAAGGCAAAAGGAGATTATTTTCTAGACCTTTACTACATTTTGAAGGTATAAGATTTTTTTCTTTTCTTTAGTTGTTATCTTCATGTTTCTAATATTACTTAGTAATTGCTGTTTTGTTTCTTAAAAATAAACAGATACATGTATATAAATGTAGATCCATATACTTAGCCATAAAATACTATATTCTCTTTGCAGAAAACTTGAAAATGCCAGAAAGGTTAGATTTCCTCAAATTACTAATTACCATACTCAGCTAGAGATTATCACTGTTAAAACATGCTGCATCCCTCTCCAATTATTGTTTCCATTTTTTTCACTTATGCAATAACATAAAGTTTGCATGCTGAATATTTTCCTTTTCTCAATATTTAAAGAATCATTTTCTCATAACATAATTAAATTTACATGGAGACATTTACATTATTTAGATTTCATTATTCTATGTTTATTCACATGCCAACTTCACACTATACTATTATGCTTATTGAAAATTTAGAAACTCATTTCATATTGAGCTATATAAGTTTCCCTTTCTTAGATTTCAATATTTCCCTGGTTGGTATCATAAATTATTTTCCTGTATAAAATTCATAATCCATTTCTCAAGTGCAGAATTTCTAAACATTCTGTTTTCTTTTTCCTTTCTCTCTGATTAAACACATTCTCTTCTGGATTCTTCTTCTACAAAAATACATAAGTTAGTATAACTATTGATTTATTATGAAAATTGATCAATTAGAAGCATTTATATTTCTATCTATGTGTGCATTTATTTAATTACATGTTTAAAATGCTCAAGTCTCTGTGTCTACATAGGAAAGAAGTGCTCAGAAAAAAATAATTAAGTATCCAGGTGTGTATTTATTTGTGCTGTTATAATAAAATACCAAAGACTCATGCTTCTACCAAAGACTTTATGCTTATAGATCACAGAAACGTATTTCTTATATTTTAAGAGTCTGGGAAATCCAAAATCAAGTGTCCAGAAGATTCAGTGTCTGACGAGAACCTACTTTCTTTGTAGATGGGCATCTTTTCATGGTGACCACATATGGTGAAAGATACAAACTACCCCAAGCCTCTCTTACAAGGACACTAATTCCATTGTTCTGTTCTCATAATTTAATCACCCCAAAGAGACCAATTTCTACTATTACCATGGGGTCAATATTTAAACATACAAATTTGGGGAGGGCACAAACATTCAGATCATAGAAACAGGTGATATATAATATTGGTTAGGCATATAAGCTTCAGCATATGACTAGTAAGATGTTATATCTTGGGGGAAGAACATTTAACTACTGAGTGAGGAGGTCAGAGCTCGCATCTTAGCACCATTAGTACCTGTACAGTCATTTGGCTATAACTTATCTTGATTCAATATCCGTTATGTCAAGCAAAGTCCACAGGCATGAGTCACCACACCTGGCCTCAAATTTATTTTCAATAGGAAATCAAACCCAATGTGAAACCATTAGCATAAGAGGCTTCAGTACCTTGCTCAGTTTATAATGTAGGGAAACCAGAAACCGAATTTGACTGACTAATTTGAATCAACTTATATCCTCTCATTTCAGTTGTATTCAGTCATCCATTTATTCTCCACCAACAAAAACGTTGACTATGTAAGCTATGCTAAGTCTGCTCTAATAGTGAGGCAAAGGAAAAAAGCACTCGAGAGAGTGGGCCCCAAAGTCATACTTTCTGGTTAGGAACTCTGACTCCACCACATATGAGCCCCATCATTTTAGTAAAGTTTCTATTTGGTTCCTGTGTTTTCTTCTCTATCGGTAAAGTAGAGTTAAAAGTGCTAGCTTTATCACAAATTTGTGGAGTATACCTTTAGGTAGAGTAGCAGCTGGTCTGAACTAGTGCGCTCTGATCTAAACTAGCATCTAAATTAGGATGCTCTGATTAAACAACGAGCATTTCTTTCCAACCAGCTATTCTTCTAAGTCAGGACTTTGAATAGCAATACAATGTGAACCACAATTATAAGCCACCTATACTCTTTAACATTTTTTGTTAGCCACACTAAGGAGTAAACTAAAAAAGGTAAGAATAGGTATAGTGATATATTTTATTTAAGCAAATATATTCACATCATTAACATTTTAACACTTGGTAAATACATACTTTATTAAGAAATTCTATACACTATTATACCAAGCATTCAAAACTTGGTATGCATTTTATAATGGCAGCACATCCCGATAGGGCATAATCACATTTTAAGTATCTAATAATCACATGTGAGTAATGGTTACATTATTGGGTAGCACAGTTCTAGGCACTGATCATAAAATGAAAAATAAAAGAGATGCATGTCTTCAAAGAGGATGACATTTGTTTTAGCCAAACTTATGGAGGTATAACAGAATGCCACAGACTGGGTGCCTTATAATGAACAGAAGTGTATTTAGTTTGTGGTTCTGGAGGTCACAAAGTCCAAAACCATGGAACCGTCATCTGGCTGGGACCATTGTGTTGAGTTATCCCATGGGACAAGGCAAATCAAAAGGGGCTGGGAGTAAGGGCACAAGATTGAATTCACAGCCTCAGAACATTTGTAACAGGCATTAATTCACTTATGAGGGTGGAGCCCTCATGCTCTAAACACTTTATATTTGGCCCTATCTCCCAACATTCTTACATTGGAGATTAGGTTTCTAACACATGCTTTTGGGGGAACATATTTAAACTGTAGCAGTGCAGAAATTTTAAAAAATAAACCAAAAAACTAAAATAGAACAATATGGTGAATAGCAAGCAGCAATGTACAGATAGACTGTCCCAATCAAGCACTAATTCAGTACAATTGCCTCAAGAAAAAAAAAATACGTTTAGTACTTTTGAGAAACAGGGGGTGAAGGAGAGATCACTGTGGTTATGGCTGAAACATGCTGAATAAGATGGAAAGTAGACCAAGTGAAGAAAGGTAGTAAAGGACAATTTAGTAGGGTCTTCTTAAATTTTTATCCTGTTTGCCATGGAGAGTCACCGGAGATGCATAATCTGTTCTGCGATTTAGAAAACAAAACAAAACAAAACATGTATTTGTTGCTAAGTAATGAATAAACTACATTGGGAAGTGGGAAAGCAGTGGATAGAGGCAGGGAAACTAGCTAATGGTCTGTGTCTACAATCCAGAAGCTAGATGACAGAGCTTTGAGTTTTGTTGTAAGTACTGAAACTGGTGAAGACTGGTTGGATTCAGGATATAGCTCAGCATCAGAACTTAACATTACTTGCAAATAAATTAGTCATAGGTTGTGAAGAGGAAAAGGGATTCTGTGATGACTACGAACGTCAGGATACATGTTGATGCATATATTTTTATAAATCTACCTTTATGCATTTATATATTTTTTATATTATATGTATATGAATAAAAATATATGACATACTTATTTTATTTTTTTACTGGATCTATTCCAAAAAGAGAAATGAGGAAGAGTTTGAAAAATTTTGATAAAGCCTTTATCCAGCCAAAAATTAGTATCTCCAGTCTGCAGGCAAGAAAACAGAGACTTAGGAAGATCATATCATTTGACCAAAGTGATTTATTAACAGCATCAACAAAAATAGGACATAAAGTAACATGTTAGAAGCCTAGGAAATCTCTAAAAATGACAGCATTAAAGCATTTGCCAAATGCCAACACTAAGTGAGTAAAGCAAATATAGTTAAAATGCACAGATCTCAGTTTGAGCTAGCCTCAGGGTACTTGTTTGGGTTGCTGAATTAAAGCAGAGGGCCAGGTGGACACCATATTCACCAACTTAGGTGATGTGGAGTAAAGAAATGAGTCCTTTCCCAAAGATGTATGATGCCATTAACCCAGATCCTAAGAGTAACCGCTAAACCCATGGAATTTTCCAAATGATAGGAGTAATTCTGTCATTCATGGTGTGCTCATTGGACTACAGAAGATAGTTTATGCTCACCAGGAGACTCAGTGTTTCTTCAGAACGCATGATATCAGTCCAGTCTCAGTGGAGGGCGTTCCAAGATTGAGGTCAACCACATGGACAATAAATCCATTGATTATGAACATATAATAACCTCAATGAAAACTTAAGACACAGAAACTTAGGTGAGCTTTGCTGGTTGGTAATTGTTCATGTGTATTGTCTCAGATCAGTGGCTAGAGGGTAATACATCTTTGTGAATCATGGGAGCTTTGCTTTGGAAACACTTCCAGACTCTACCTTTTGTGTTTTTTTTCCTTTGACTAATTTTTAATATCCTTTTCCTGTGATAAGTGTAACCATTAGTATAACAAGTTTGAGTGAGTTCTGTAAGTCCTTCCTATAAATATTGAACTTGAGAATGATTTGAGAAAACTCCTGATCTTACAGTTGGTGTCAGAAGTTAGGGTGGTCTTATGTGGACTTTCTCCTCTAACTTTATAGTTGGAACTCAACTTCTTGCAGTTGGAGTCAGAAGTCTTCAGTATACTTGGCAGTCTGGAAAACTGTGCTCTTATACTCACAGTTTGGCTAACTTTGGTTTGACTTATAGAAACCTTGAGTTAGATGTCAGACAAAAGTAAAAGATTAGTTCAGTTTATAATTGTTTGTGGCAATATCTAGAAAGCAATATTATATTCAGTTTTTTTTAGATCAAAACAGAGATTATAGTCAGATATAATTTTGGTTGTCTATGACACATGAATGGTATTTTGAAACTTGGGTATATGACACCATTCAAGAAAAAAGGATGGAACATTTACCTAATTTCTTACAGTGGATCATTCTGTCATGTGAGAGTGGACCAGTGTTTCATAACAAAAAAGTGACATAGCTAAATAATTTTAGAAATGATAAAAAATGGTACTTTACATTTTAGAAATTCATAATGATTTCAGTATAGTATATGTTCTGAGAAGCTACTCTCTGATGCTTAACTTTGTTTTATCATTTTGGTAATTTGACTGTGGAACCATACATATTATTGAGCATTGTAATTGTTTGCTAAAGCCACCATAACAAAATTTCTCACAGTTCTGGAAACTAGAAACCCAAGTTCAAGGTATTGTAGGTTGGTTTTTTTCTAGGGGCCTCTGTCCTTGGCCATCTTCTTATGTCTTCATAAGTGACATACTGAGCGATATGAGGGAAAGGATGTAGAGAACACCTATTTTCAAAGTGTATACACTTTCTCTTGTCTATTATTATTATCATGGATAAGATTTAGCTATTATAATTCTCTGGAAATACTATTTAAAACAATTACTTTGGTGAGAATAATAATAACGAAGTAAATTTCTCAGTTACAATTTTGATTCCATTGGACATAGCACACCATCAGAAGCAATGACATTTTATTCATTTCTGGTCTACAGGCCAATGATCAATTGTGTAAAACTTTATCTTTAGTTATTGTGTTTCTTTTTGTTGACAGTCTTGCTGAAAGTGATGCTCACGTAATCTCTTAGCAATACAATTTCCTTTAAATAATAGCACTTCACAAACTTCCACAGAAGTTTGAACCATAATTACTGCATTTACCATAAACCATTCCTCATAACCCCTGTTGTAGGTGCCCTCAAATATTTTTACTTCTTAAAGAGTAATTGCAAGACTGTAAGCTCTTAAGAATGTGATTTTTACATGTTATTGTAAGAAATATTCTTCACTATTAAATAAATAAACATAAAATATTGGCAGTCTAACTTCTGTTTCCATAATCTATATTGTTATTAGGACTGACTCATAGTAGCCCATAGATGGGATACCCAGAAAATAATAATAGGGTAGTTGGGGTTGCTGATTTTAAAAATATCGACTTGGTCATGCCTGGTGGCTCATGCCTAAAGACTCAGCACTCTGGGAAGTCAAGACAGAATTGTTTGAGCACAAGAGTTCAAGATCAGCCTGGTCTCAACATAGTGAGACGTCATCTCTACAAAAATATTAAGAAAAATTAACCAGGTGTAGTGGCACACACTTATAGCCTCAGCTACTTGGGAAGTTAAAGCAGAAGGATTGCCTGAACCCTGAAGGTCCAGACTGTAGTGAGCCCTCATGGTGACAATGCTTTGTAGCCTAGGCAAAAGAGTGAGACTCCAGCTAAAAAAAAAAAAAAAAAAAAAAAAAAAAAAAGATATAGGTTTGACATAAATGTTAAGGAGAATTCCCACATGTATGCTTAATATAATGAGGAGAAAGAACATAATTGTGATGGAAATAATTGGATATATGTGTAACTACCTGATTCAAAGCATAGAGCTGCAAGACAAATGACAATAATTTATTGTTAGTTAACTACTGAATCCTTCAGTTCACTCTACACAGGTAAATGGAAAGAAAAGTTATGGTGGTAATGAGGACTTACTTTTTTAAAAGGATGATGTTTGAAGTGGGAGTTAGCCAGGTCAGGTAACAGAATTAATTGATCTGTTAATAGACTGAATAGTCATTCATTTCTTCATTCAAAAATATTTAAGAGAGAATTCTAGAAGTGGAGATTGGAAATAAAGCAGGAAACCAAAAGATAGGGTTTTTACCTTTACACAGTTTATATTTGATTGGAGTTTACAGATAAATTAATAAGAAAATTAAAATTAGTATTAATTGTTGGGAAGGCAACAAACAAGTTGATTATACAAAAGATTCTTTGGTGAAAGACAGTCTAGACAAAGTAGAGAGAACTCTCTGAGAAAGTGGCATTTATTTTATCTGAAGGATCAAAATAGTGAATTGACTCAATGATTAGCAGACGCTACTTCTCTATGGCTGTGAATCAGTTAGATGTTTTCCACATGAAGAAAAAAATTGTCTCCATTAGACATGATCACATTATGCAGTACAACAGCAAAACAAACAAAACACGTACACACACACACACACACACACACACACACACACACACACACACACATCTTATCAGCACAAAATAACAGGCATTTATTTACCTAGAAATCTTGATAGCCAGACTCAATGGATCAAATCTAGTCTGGGTTGGGTTCAAACACATAAACACATAGGCTTTGTTCCACATGCCTTTCATCCTCTTGGGGCCAGCAAACTAATCTAAGCATCCTCTTAGGATGTACATGACAGAAGTCAAGTGAGCAAACAAACACTAACAAGCACATTTCAAGCTCATGTCCTATTTTGTCTGATGACATCCTGTTAGCTAAAGTCACTCACATTGGATCGGCCAAGGTCTAGGATGAAGTACACTCCTCCCATGGAAGTGAAGGAACTCCATGAATATTTCTGAACAATAATCTACCATGTACGTATAGTCATAAAATGTCAGAGCATCCTGTGACACATAAAGACAGTCCATATGAATCTTTTTTATCTTGCGTTCACTTCTGTTTTGTTTTTGACTGCCCAATGTAAATGCACGTAAGTAGAAGCCACTAGAGAGGCAGGTAACACCAAAGGAAGCCATAGGCATCTATTGAGATTGTGTTCAAATAGACAAGCCCTTGTTCTCAGTCCTGAACAGACTGCAAGGCCACAGTATTTTTTTTCTACCAACATGATATTTGATTTCTTCCAAATTAGACTTTAGTGGCCTCAAAGCTTTACATTTGTAACACAATTTAAATTGATACTGAGAAACTCTCTAACTACTTATTCTGGCTACATTTTTATCCTGTTTTCATTTAGTGATAAGAAACCAACTTTTTTTCACCAAATATTCTAAAGTATTCCTGAGTTAGAATAAAAAGTAGCTGATTTTGATATATTTTCACATTACATAAAATTTGTCATTTAGTTGATGACATTTTATTAAGCAGTTAATAACATGTGGAATAAGGAATTACTAATATTAAATCTTTTGTAGTTGTAAAACATCTAGGGAGTAAATTATAAAGTTGCATACCAAATAAGTTTATGGCTCTAAAGTATAATATTTAATTAACTATCTAATATATTAGTGAAAATTATGTACACTTAAAATATTAAATTATTAATTTGTTTTATGTTTGAAGGGTGCAAAATCTCAATTGAGTTTTAATCAACATTGCTAAATACGCAGGAATCAAGTTTAACATCTGGAAATTAAGTCTATATTAGTAGATGATGTCTAAAACTATATTTAATGTAATTTTTAGCTCTCAAGTCTAACTATCCCAAGTCCTATTGCAGAAATCCAGACCTGAAAAAAGTAGACCGTTGTAGTACCAATTCAAACCACAAGAGGGTAGTCTCCCCGTAAGAATTGTAACGTTTTTGTTTTTCTTACGTTATATCGGCATTAAACTGTTAAAATTCAAATCTTAGAAACTATCAATTGAAGTTAGAATTTTTGACCTCTCATTTTTATAACCACAAATATTTAAAGCTGTTTTGTTATGAGCTAACAGAAAAAAAGGGAAATAAACGAAGATCCATCATCATGTATTAGCAAGCAAAACATGCTATCTGAATAATTAGGGTTTTTTTCTGGATAAGTGACATTTTTCAGGTACAAGCATTTTTCAGAGAACGGTGTATTTAGAAAACTTGTGGAGAAAAACCAGATACTCTTGAATTATACATGCATCCTGTTATGTGGGGAAACAAAATCTTGTCTCTTTAGCATAAACCTCCCAATTTTTGTTTTATTTTGTTACGTACTGTGTGATTAGTTTTGTCTTTTATTTCACTCAAGCGTTTGGTTGAAAACAGTTACCAAGATCCGCACCACAACAAATGTACATTTTTCTGTTGTCTGTAAACGTCAGTCAGTCCAGAATACAAAATATATCTTGCAATATACCAGGAAGCATGATGCCTCATCTCAAATCTCTTACCAATTCACCAAGCAGTATAATTTACAGAAACTAATGCATTCTCACTGTCTCCCCCAGCTGTTTCAACTGTAACATAAAGAGTTTGAATGTCTTTAGTTGGAGACATCCCCTCGATGGTATGCCCTCCTTTCACTGTGAGAAAAACCAGGAAGAGCAAGAGTTAATTCCTGCTGCACCTGACTCAGCTCTACTCCAGCGTGGCTTCGAAAATGGCATTGTTTCTTTGTGGAGCAGAGTTAAATGCCAACTGTTTTCAAACCAATCGTGTTAAAAAGTCCCCTGGTTTATCTTATTTTTTTCACTACTCCTTTCATTTCCTTTTCAAGACTGGAAAGCACATGCAGAGGAATCAGGATTTTAGATCAAAGGTAAAATGAGCGCTTAATAACTGCTTTCTTCTAGGCTCAGAAACCATCTTGAGAATTGTATATAATAGGAAGAATGAAGCACATTATGGTATAATCTGTAATGCCAGTCCCCAAACTTACTGTAAGTCAACAGTTAGCAACTAAGAAATGAATTCTTATGAAAAGTTGAGTAAGAGACTGAATGTGGGAACTGTCTAGAAGTGATATCCAACGCCCCATATTTACTGAGTTCTGGGCAACGGTTTCTATGACAGTTCTTTTTATTCAGCAGGTGTGATAAAAACAAAAGAAAATTCGAGAATGACCTTTCTCGTTCTAAGGGACATGATTCTTCAGTCGAGGATGTGCAAATAGCTACACTCCCTGACTGGAGTTTGAAAACCAGTGTCTCAAACTCGATTCTAATTAGCTATAAAAGAGCTATTTATCTGGCAATTATGTTGTTACACAGGTGTGTTGCTGCTGGAAGAACCATCCCACCACTCAGCTCAACAATGTGCATATGTTCATCTTGTTTGACTTGGTTTATGATTATATGCAGTACTCCTGCCAAATAAATTGTTTTCAAAATGTTAAGTACCTTATGCAGAAGACTGGTTTGCTATCATTTTAGTATATGGCAATTTTTCATTTCGGTCCTCTAAATTTTCCCGAACACATCATTGAACAGAATCCCAGGCCTGAAGATAGAAAATGGTGACTGCGCATTAAAATGGATAAGAACTATTCCTTACAAGGTAGAAATTTAGCTTCTCTTGTCTCTTCATTCTTCATTTTGCTTAAGTCTAGGGAAGCAAGAGGAAAGAAAGTTAAGGGAAGGAATATAGGGATTTGCACATCAGGCAGGTGGCAAAGGCAATTCTAGGACACTCAATGGATTTACAGAACAAGAAAGAGATGCTAATGACCAGAGATTTACATAGCTCTGCCTCACTGACAATAGCATTGCTAGGTAAGGAAACAATTGCAATCACTTTCAGCTACTTTCTTTGCCAACAGGCAAAGGGCTAAATAAGCATATGCAGATGCAGAACTAATATTTACTTCGTTCTAACTGTATGCCAGGTGCTCTGTTAAAGCCTGAAAACCAGGCTGAAAGGCTAATGTCGTCATCTCCGTTGTTCAAAAGAGGAAACAAAAACCTAGAGAAATGGAGTAATTTGCCAAAGTTCACATATTCTTGTTGCGCCAGGGCATGGATTTCAGCCCAAGTATGTGTTATTCAGGGATCAAGTATTTAAAATGGTTTTCCCAATAATTCTAAGTTGCTTCTCAAAACTAAAGGACCAACCCTGCCTCGCAGATGTAGTTTCATAGTTTCTATTCCATGTTTCTTTGTCTAGAAGTCGTCAATGGCGTTTTTCTTTTGTTGCAGGACAGAATGGCAAATTCTTTGTCCTTCAAAGACCATTTATGAATCACCTCACCTCAGTTTCAATGAGGTATCTTTCTCAATAACATATTTCTCTTTTATTTCTTGCAAGGGAAAGTAAAAAAATGCTTCATGAATATTCAGAAGAGAGATGTTCAGATAGCTACCATCACTCTCCTATCAGGCAATATTGAATGAAAATAAGAACTTACAGCATTCTGAAAATAGAAGACCCTGTACAACTAAAATTCAAAAGAGACATAACACAGTGTATTGGTATCTAGAATGTCTGTAGGCCTTGGCTCAATTCTCACAGATGTATAATATCATATTTCAAATCAATAAATTAAAATTTTCTTACTTAAAAAATTTATCTTTATGAAAATATTATAGTGACGTAAACTTTAAAGGAAATTCTGGACATAGTAGCAAATATCTGATGTTTGCCAGGTCAATTTGAAATCGTCCTCTTCCCAAATTAACAGGGAGTAAACATTTCAAAAATTGAAGTCATTCATAAGATTTAATGTAATGACTAAATGAGCATATGTCAGAGAAAATGAAAAATGAATATCAGTGAACCCAGACCTTCTCATCCTTCCTAGTGCATCAGAAGGGTCTTCCTTGCAATGACACTTCGCATTTCACTTGGGCATTTGCAAAAAAATGACGTTTGCATGATAAGAAAATGGAATAAACTTTCT
This sequence comes from Carlito syrichta, assembly GCF_000164805.1. NCBI lineage: Eukaryota > Metazoa > Chordata > Mammalia > Primates > Tarsiidae > Carlito > Carlito syrichta. The sequence continues at coordinate 204,870 of NW_007250508.1, forward strand.
TAAGCACACTTTATTGCTCTTTGTAAAAACCAAATGTATCTCGTTAGAATAGACTAGGAGAATATTGTTATCAATTCTGAACATGGTAACTAAAGGGTTAAACATTAAAGCATCTTCGGTGCTTCTTCAAAAGAGACTTTTTTCCCCACAAATGTTTGGAAGTGATAAGACTTTTATATGCAACAATACGCAATTTTCTCTGTGTCTGGAAGGACATTGGTTTTAAAAAGATCTTTGGTCTGACTTTTCAAAATATATGCAATAAATTACAAAGTGTTGCTGAAATGTTTACAGATGTACACATGTACATAGACACACACACACAAACACATGCGTTTGAGTTTGTAGATATATTTCAACCATTTTATCCTGCGTCCTAGGAGTTTGAAAATCTCTGTTGATTCTAATATGTACCCAACATTGAATACCACTACCTAACCCTTGTGTTCTTTGGCAATCTATTCTCCGTTACCGCCCACGGCCTCTGTGCACATCTATTCAAAAGGCTGCAGCTGGAGAAAATTCCAGACATTCCTAAAGTCCAGTTGATGGTTGGGAGATACCACCCTCCCCACCTGTTATCATACAGTAAAGCAATTTTTTCTCACGCTTGGATTGGCCAACACATGATCAAGTAAGCCTCTTAGAGTTGAAGATTTTATTCCTGCAGAGAAAGGAAAGGGCCCAACGTACCTAGTTTGTCCTACTCCACATCTGTTCCAGTATCTCTCATCCCTTTAATTTTGTCTCTGACGGTTATTGCTTTCATCATAGAATTTATCAAATATTCTAATTGTTTTATTCACTACCTGTCCTATTGGCTGTTCTCTCTTAAAATACAATGTAATCCATGAGAGCAAGCACTTTTATTTCTCATCTCTTACTGTCTTAACACATTGCCAAGCACACAGCAGACCTCCAGTAAGCATATTTTGTTTGCATAAATGAACGACTTATTACACAAAAGGATTATAAAGAAACAGACAATAGGAGAGGTGGCCTCCCCAGAAGAACAAAAGCTTCTGAGTTCTTTCATAGGGGTCCATTTCGGTAACAGGATGTGCAGCCAGGGCAGGAAGAAGTCGGTCAGGAAGGCCCTGACGGCATCCATAGTTCCCACCATTGGGACCTCAGCACACCCTAGAAGTCTTGAGGATCATGCTTTTGTCTGTCTGTCTATCTATCTATCTATCTATCTATCTATCTATCTATCTATCTATCTATCTATCTATCTATTTCTATGTATATTTATTTATTTACTTGAGTCAGAGTCTCACTCTGTCACCGAGGCTGGAGTGCAGTGGCATGCTCACGGCCACTGCAGCCTCTACCGGCTTGGTTTAGACAATCCTTCCGCCTCAGCCTTCCAAGTAGCTGGCACCACAGGCAGGCGCCTCCACACTCGGCTAATTGTTTGATTTATTGTAGAGATGAGGTCTCGCCAAGTTGCCCAGGCGGATCTCGAACCCACAAGCTCAGGCAATCCACTCACCTCAGCCTCCCAGAGCGCGGGGTTACAGGCTGAGCCACCGAGCCCAGCTAATATGTATTCTTTTAAAGTTGTCTGATTTAAACAGCAGGTGCTTGAGGCTATTAACTTTGTTTTAGGAAAATTCACAAAGAAGAGTCAGTCTTGTGGGTCAAACACTAAAATCAAGACACAATCCTTTAGCATCTCCCTAAGTAGTAGAAAAATAGGCTCGGAATTTCCACTAACCCCTCCCAATGGATCCATCTCTGTTGTAGACATTTTCCTGGGAATTTTAAACAACATATATTATTTTTAACAACCCAAACCATAGATGGAATTTTAAAAATCCTGTATATTATTAAACAGTGAGTGGTATGGGTCTGTTGCATAAGTGTGTGTGTATGTGTGTGTCTGTCTGTTAGTGTGTGAGTTTATTCATATAGTATGTATATGATTTTGGCCAGGTGTGGTGACTCACACTTGCAATCCTAGCATTTTGGGAGGCCAAGGCAAAAGGACTGTTTGAGACAAGGAGTTTGAGATCACCTGGACAACATAGTGAGACCTCCTAGTTATGAAATTAAAAAAAAAAAAAAATTAGCTGAGCAAGGTAGCGTGCATCTGGATTCCCAGCTACTTGCAAGGCTCAGGCAGGAGAATTAGCTGAGCCCAGGAGGTCAAGGCTGTAGTGAGCCATGATTGTATTACTGCATTCCAATTTGGGTGCCAAAGTGAGACCTTGACATACATACATAAATAAATAAATAATAAACAACCATGTTTTATTTGTTGTGTATATATTATATGTATGCACAATATGTCTAATTGACTCTGATATACCAACTATTTTTACACATTATACATTTGTTCATAACATTTGTTCATAACACACACACACACACACAAACACACACAAAGTGAGCTTAAAATACTTAGATTATTTAAATGTCTCAGCTACTAAAGTCAAAATATTTGCTCAGAATTCAATTACAGTCTCATTTTAATTATCCTCAGTCACTTGCTTTGAAATTGCAAAGAGGATTGACCCAAAATACATTTTATCAAGGAAATATCTGAAATTATTCATTGATAGAAAATAAAACATATAAATTTTGCCACAAGTCAGTTAATATAGCCCAATATCTAGAAATAAATCTGGATAAATAGAATTATTTTAGACTTGATCATATTTTTATAAAGGAATATTCACAAATGAAAGTAGGTCAGTTCTCATAAGGTATTTATTTTATGACATCTCTATTATATAAATATAAATTTTGTTCCTTATAGTAGAATATACAAAATTAAATAAACTAGGGATAATTTTTCTCCTAAGAAGCAGCTTATGCTGCTATGTAAAATATCTTTCATATTTGCACATTTGCAAATGACACTCTATATGGAACTTAATGACTTTTCAGAAAAATTTTACTTTTGTTTTTCTTAGGTTGGTGTTATATTTGTACTCTTAATGAAAAAAAAAGAAGTAACTGGAGGTAAATAGACATAGAAACTGATAGTGGAAGATCAAGGAATAATAAAGCTATGAACCAAACATATTTTTTATAATATTAAAATTTTTTGATAAAATATTATTCTGTAAGTGGGAAAAACATAAGCTTGATATTAGTTGTTTGGAAAATATTATATATTTTGTTATATATAATTAAATAATATAAATCTGTGTATACAGTAGCAATTGATTGAAATTACTGGTGTCAATTTGCACTTCAAGTTATATAGAAATAAATGCCCTTGCAGAAAGTAAAATAAGTAGGTCAATTTTGGGAAAAATCCCAATGGCAGCATCCTTAGGAAAGTCTTATGGTACCATACCCATAATTTTTATGCTACGACTTTATTGCCTAAACGTCAGATATATAATGTAAAATAAAATGTAGAATATTTATATTCAAAATATAGCCCGGAGTAACTAAATATCTGTGGAGACCTTTCCTTCTTCACAATTTCCGACTTTACTCATTCCTGTTGTATATCCTTTACTTAGCAATTCCGTTTGGAAATCATTAATGGAAACTGCCAGACCAGCATACGTATAGGGCAGAGAGTAAATTTCTGCATTGTGATGGCTACTTTCATTAGTGTAGTCTCCAAGTTGTCTTCTCAAATTCTCACACCTGTAATATCAGTGCTTTGGTAGGCCTAGGAAGGAAGACTATTTGAGCCCAGGAGTTGGAGACGGTAGTAACCTACGATCGCATCACTGCACTCCAGCTTAGGTAACAGAGCGAGACCCAATCCCTAAAAAAAAAAAAAAGAAAAGAAAAAGAATTACAAAAAACAAACAAACAAAAAACACCAATTCCTCTTAACTAAACTTCAAAAGCCTATTTCTGATCCTGTTGACCACATATAAAAAGACTATGACAAAATTGTATGCAATTTCCTATAGCCATTCTATTTTCATTTTCAGATTAGCTGCTAGTTTAAGTATCCCATACTAACATGAACAATACAGTGTATTCAGTTGAATCAAATCTGATATATACATTCATATGCATGCGTATGCTATGCAACTGTGATAAATTCAGATCACTATAAGTTCTTTAGTCGTAATAAATAGCAAAGAATAAAAGTTTGATGTCTCGTTGCTTGTTTTTCTTTCTAATACACTCTGTTACTTCTTAAAAGAGGTAAATAGGATAGCAGTAACATTTTACATGAAGAAAAGCATTCAATCAATCATAGGTCTAAAGGTTTCATAAGCACCTATTAGGTCATCCTGTCAACCCCTGAGGTCTGGCATGGAATTATCACTGAAAGCTCCCTTCTGGTTCTTTATCAAAAATAGTACTACAAGTGTCAATCAGGAGATCTTCTAATGTATTAACGCTCAGTGCTCAGAGTAAATGCTATTAATATTCAATGCAGCAGAACCTTCATTGTTATCATGGTCAGACATCATTTGGAAATTATTTTGTTGTGACTGCTAATAAAGAAATCAGCAGTTCTACAAGCATTTATTAGTTCAATTAAAAAAAAACAAACTTCTATTTTAAAACCATAAGGATTTGTTAGGATATTTTTTGTTTGCTTGATTTTCTTATTTGTTTATTCAGTTATTTGTTTTAAAGACAAATTTCAGACATTGCAGGCCTCATTCTATCAGAGCTTAAAAAACATTGGCAATAAATATCCATTTAAAAAATACAGAAATTAAAAATCGAAAATGTAAAATCTGTGCCAAAACAATAAGGCTCTAAAGGCCAAACTAGGTCACAGAAAAGAAGGGGAAGGGGGAGACATAAAAGAGACCAAAGGCCTAATGCCCTCAAGTAAAGATTTCTTGAATTAGCCTCAAATGAGAGGCACACGTAGTGATGCTAGACAGAAGTCATTTATTGATCCAGACAGGAAACCAACTTTGGATGGCTCTATGTTCCCCAGTATGTGTGACTATCTCATTTTCCCATTTTCACACCATTAAGTATTATATGGTTCTTGACTACTACTATGATTCAATTTTGAGCCTCTCTGCTTTTCTTATTTTAAAAATTCCCATTCTACTATATGTCATATTTTGCTTGCAATTTAAGATGGGATAATTTTATCTTAATTTCAAGTATCTGCTTCAGCATAATATAACCACTACGATTTTACTGATTTTTAAAAACTACACAATTTCCATATTCATCTGAATATTCCTAACTGATGATAAACTTTAATTCGTCTAAATGTTCTTTCAAAATAATATCTGAATAAAATATGATTATATCTGTAGTTTACCACATTGTCTAATTTAATTAGATTGTCACAGAGTAAAGTGGTCATGAACAATGTCAACTAATTTTCTGTAAAAGAATACTAACAAAAAGTAACCTAAGCCGGACTCGGTGGCTCAGCCTGTAATCCCGCGCCTTTGGGAGGCTGAGGTGAGTGGATTGCCTGAGCCCGCGGGTTCGAGACCCGCCTGGGCAGCAAGACCTCATCTCTACAATAAATCAAAAAAATCAGCCGGGCGTGGTAGCGCATGCCTGTAATTCTGGCTACTTGGAAGGCTGAGGCGGAAGGATCGCCGGAGCCCAGCAGGTCGAGGCTGCAGTGGCCGGGAGCGGCCACTGCACTCCAGTCTGGGCGACAGAGTGAGACTCCAACTCAAAAAAAAAAAAAAAAGTAACCTAAATTGGCCTCAATAATCAATTTCAGATTTTTGTAAAACATCCACAATAATGGAGGTTCAATGTTGCAGATGTGTAGCTGTGATACAGTTGTTCAATGAGGGCGGCTGTATAACTATGGTGCAGTTACTCTCTGTACAGGTGAGAAGACAGAATGTAGACCATTGTGTGCAGGTGTGTCTCCTGCCCAAATTAATAACTTGCCAGGCAGGTTACCTAAGGTTGTGGCCTTTCCAGCCAGGTTCCTCTTTTCTATCTGGACTCTATTCCCAATGAAATAGTAGCCACATGTGTTAGAGAAACTAGGGAGGCATTGGGAAGCTGCTACCACTCACTTGCATATATGCTTACCTGTTGTATCAATAGCATAAATGTAATTTTACTTCTATTTGCTAGAAAATAATTTCCCCAGTGTCTCCTTGCACTATGTGTGTGTGTGTGTGTGTGTGTGTGTGTATGTGTGTATCTCATATAACATTATGATATATATATAGTCTTCATATATATAATCTTTATATATTATATATACCTTCATATATATGTATATTTCTACACACATATCTTTAAGGTTAAATCATTGCACACAGAAAATAAGCCCATTTTGTGAGACACAGAGTTCATTTATTTTTGTAAAATTCTCTTTTAAAAATTTATACTGAAAAATTATAAATACAAATTTAAGTATGGAATAATATTTATATAGAAAAGAAATCATAAGGAATTATAAATTTAAAAGCTGACAAGTAAAAAAGCAAATATCCAAGAAAATAACACACTAGTACTAATTTACTGCCTGACACTCATTTGTAATACTTTTTTTAAATGTCAAGGTGTTGTAAGTGTACTTTTTTATCTTGACTTTACATATGAAAATGATTTTTGTAATATAATTGTCTACAGAGTGAAGAAAGCAACCAATCTCTCTTTTAGCACAGTTGGTCAAATTTTATTTTCTTTTATTTTTGGTGGAGAGATACAATCATTTTACTTCACATATACATATTTGCCATTTTTAGTATATACAGGTTTATTCTATACATTCAAGAATTCTAAAATTTATAGTTTATCCAATTCCCATGGAAAACATTTAAAAATGGTATACTGTATTTCCAATTGTGAAAACTGCATTATCAAGTATATTCCTGATAGAAGAAAATGTCTGTTAAAATGAGCATCAGTAAGAATCCTCTAATGACTAGAATTTTCTCATAACAGGCTCTGGCTCCACACTTAAACTTTGTTTTTCTTACAGTAT
>NW_007250508.1:212079-226059 GCF_000164805.1 Carlito syrichta
GGACACATTGTTAGAGCCTCTCCCAGAGCTCTTTTGGAAGAAACCTGTGTAAATGAAAGTCTCTGAACATAAGCTTCATTAGCTCCGTGGTAAATTGTCTCTAACTGCAAAGATTATAAGTTTTAGTGTATTGTATACATTGACACTTTTTATTAGAAGTTTAGCATTTCTTCTTAAAATATATCCAAAGGAATCTAAACATCATGATGATTAAAGACTACCATCATTTATTCAAAAATATGAACAACTTCTTCCTTAAGAGACTACACTAATATTGTTTATTATTCTCCTTGAACTAATATCTTTTTCTTTTCCCAAAATAATTTTACTCTAATATATTTAATTTTGGATATTATTTTATTGAGTACTCTCTAATAGTCTGATAAACAATAAAAATGTTGTATACAAAAATGTGTACTTAACTTTTTGTTTGCTTTTTATTTTCTGTTACCATAAGTTTCTATACTTATAAATCTTTTTCTGGAATAAAATACTATTACAATTATTATCTGTACATGATTGATCCAACAATATGAATATATTACATATTTTAATAACTGCTACACTTTATTTATTTATTTATTTATTTATTTATTTATTTATTTATTTATTTATTTATCTTTAAGTTGTAGTCTCACTCTGTCACCCAGACTGGAGTGCTGTGGCTGCTCCTGGCCACTCCAGCCTCGACCTGCTGGGCTCTGGCGATCCTTCCACCTCAGTCTTCCAAGTAAGTAGCTGGAATTATAGGCGAGCGCTACCACACCCGGCTAATTTTTGATTTATTGTAGAGATGAGGTCTCGCCAAGTTGCCCAGGCGGGTCTCGACTCCGCGGATTCAGGCAATCCACTCACCTCAACCTCCCAAGGCACGGGATTACAAACTGAGCCACCGAGTCCGGCTACTGCTACACTTTATAAATGCATCATTTAATGATATTTATTTATAGAAATTAGGGGTGAGAGTTATTATAAGAGACATTTTTCAGTTTTCATTCCTTTTTTACTTTTTTATATATGTAAGCAGTAAGAAGTATTCATATTGAAAGTAAGATGAGAACAATGCTGATTGGTTATAATAATGCTAATTGTTGAACTTTTTTGAATTATATGCTACATATCACACAGTGATCTGTCATCCAATTATTTTATGTAATCCAGCTCAGTTAGGTTCTCCTTTGCTCTTACTAAAAACATTCTACTTCAAACAAGGATGTGTTTTCCAGTCTTTCAAGTCATGTAACTTCTCAGCTCCTGGTGCTAAGTTGCCAAACAAACAACAAACAAACCCAAAACACCATTTTCTCAAGACTTTCTGGTGATGATTATTTATTAATTATTCAGTTAAAGGAGACTTTCTATGGAAGTAAAAGCTATCAACACAACTACCACAAACTTGTAAATGGCATATTTTAGGAAGTTTATGATGCCTTATTTTATAATAGTTTAGGGATAAATAATAAAAAGGTTGAATTATTAAACAAAAACTGTCATCACTTTTGCCACATCACTCTACAACACATCTGAATTCTGACACCCAAAATGATCTCATTTTAAATTCCATGCTTTTCCCTATATAGAAATGTGTATAATGATAGGAAAGAAATTAAACTTTACTGCCAGTTTGTTGTGCCTTCACTAAAAGGGACTTCTCACACATCAAATTTTATACAATACTTTACTTGATGCTCTTGACTTTTTTTACACCTCAAGGTGTAAGATTTGGGGTGTTTTCAAGTATGTCTATCTTATGTTTTTTAAAAAGCCAATTGTAAAAGATTAGATGGAAAAGTATAACTGGTATGAATTCAAATTGTAAGCATATTCTCAAGGAGAAACATTTTAGGAAAAAAATACACATCAAAATTTCAGAAACTGTGTCCTGGAAGTTTTCTCCTGAACAGTTTCTTATTATTTATTCTGAACGTTTATATCTTATATTTTTTGCATTGCTTATTTAGATGGCAAGCTGAAACCAAAGAAACTGTACTTTGAGTCATCCCTCTCTCACATCTTCAAAATCTAGACAACTCACATGGCTTTGACCTCATTAAATATATATGCATAACTTTTAGTAATATAATATATTATAACTAGGGGAAAAGTCTCCAAATATAGTTGAATTAGTTTAGTATTTTTTACAATGATTGTAAAAATGCATGTGAACATATAACATTTGTAGAACCAAAATATGCAGATCAGTATGTCTCTAACTTTAATGTATGCAGAGATTACTTGAGCATCTTGCAAAAAGTTAAATTCTGATTGCATAGATCTGGGATGGGAGATGAGTTTCTGCAATACTGACGAGAACCCAGGTGATGCTGATGTGTGTGCTTCTGGTCCAGATTATGTACTATTAGTAACAAGATGCAAGATGACATTAAACTTAGAATAGTGTATTAATATATAAGTAAACAAATAAAAATATACATGTTGTGTGTGTAGTGCTGTTGCTGAGAGCTCTGGAACTATACATGTGAAAAGCCTATTTGGGAATAAAGAGTTCTATTATATAATTTCATGACAGTTGGTTACTTCCCACTTGCAGGGGGAATAAGTCATATTTTTAACCTAGGGTCTAATAAGAGAGTTAAAATGACAAAAAGATCTGTTTGTTTCATTTCTCTTTCCAGGCAGATATCTAATAATGGATTTTCTTCCATCTTAATTCAAATAGATATTATTATGTGATCAATCTTGTTAATGATTCTTGAAAACTATATTATATAATGAAGTTAATTGTTATAGATACCAAAAACTATTCTCAACTTTATCAGATTCAATATCCTCATTTTATGATAAGTATGTTTCACTGTTCCCTTTTCTATCCTGAACTTAAAAGAAATTCATGGATAATAAATTCAACTTTCAGGAAAAATTAACAAAATCAATATAATGTTCTAAAGTAAATATATTTAAAAATACAATGAAAATAATTTAATTTTATATATAGTTTATTATATTATGTTATTAGATTTTAGTGACACACACACATGCGTGTCAGTTTGTAAATTACTGAGCATGTCCAAACTGAAAAGTGTAATGACGTAGTTTTGCATCTATATGTAAGGTCATCTCCAGTAATGGAACATGTACAAACACACTGATTATATTCTCTTTTTTCCTTTTGTAGTTTCTTTATTTTTATTTTCATTTTACAGTTGTGGGGTCCAATTTAGGGTTAGATACATAAGAGTTCATCATACAGGTAAAGTTTGGTACCCTTGTTGATGGTGTGTCCCCTCCTCCCCCTCCTCTGGCAGTGTCCTACTACTGCCAGTCCCTTTCTTGTAGTATAATGATAAATGCTCAGGGTCCACTTATGAGTGAGTACATGTAGTACTCAGCTCTTTGGTTCTGTGATAGATCACTGAGTATGATACAATCTAAATCCATTCAAGTTGAAGCTTTATTGTACCATCAAATCAAATAACACAATTAGCATTGTTGTTAGTGATAAGATTTCCTAAAATGTAAAAATTTCCAATTTTCTAAATAAAACAAAGTATAAATCTTCCTTTGATTTACATGGGAAAAACATCTGTATATCCTAAACTGTTTTAAAAAATCAACCTATATAGTAGTGACTTTCTATAAATACAAAGCACTATTGTGATCTTGGCTCAGATAATTATAAACATGTTTCTTTATTTACTTGAATAAAAGAGGGATATTGGAAAGTCTCTTCAATTGAGGACTTTGGGGGAGTAGGAACCAGGAAAAATTGCTGAGACCTGAAGTAAAGTTTTAATGATGACAATTGAGATGCTAGATTTCTGCTCTTTATATGTTACACCCCTTGGTGTACCCAAGAAAGCTTTGTCCCAGATTAACTTTATGCTAAAGAAAGGATTGAGAAAGGTTTAAAATGTACACATCTAGTCGTAATTTTTTAAAAATTTATACCTTTGGGAGTCAAACCTTAAAATTTATCAGCAGATTTGCTATCTTCTAAAGCAAATCAATTTTGTATAACAGCCTCATTAAGTACAAGTATAGATGTTACCTTTTATCTTAAAGGCCTGTATAGATAAGGCTTTCCGAGTCTCTCGTTTTAAGATGAAGCCCCAGTGGAAAGCGACATTTTCAACTATATTTTCCTAAGTCGTGTTACAAAATAATGTTGCAGAAAACTTTTTAGAACCCATGTAAAAATATAATCTCAAATTTGGATTATATTTCCAAAGATAACTTTATTCCATACATATTTTAATTTTTCATTGCATATCTTGCAAAAATAACGAGAAACAGTTTTGTTGTATGAAATGAGCACAATCGTTAAAAGAGAAAAGAACTTGAATTCTAGACCACATGTTGCAAGCACCAAAAGGTTGAAGAGTACTCTCCCTTTTTGTTGTTCATGGTTGTAATATTTTTTCAATATTAATTGTTAAATGATATATTTACATTATTTTACAATTTCACTTCAAGTATAAGAAAATTATGCATATAGAAAATATAAATATGAGAATTAATGGCAGTATTACTCACTGAAGTAAGTGAAAACATGGTTGGATAGACCTCTAACAATAAAAGATTGTCAGTTTGTTTCATATCTAAATGATTGTACTTTAAGGAAAGAATGGGACATGTGGTATTATTATAAGTATAATTGCAATTTCAAATTTAGACTGTCCGTTGCTATTCATGAGTCATGATTGCCATATCAACAATAGTAAAGTTTACTAGATAATGTAACAAAGAGAAAAATAATCATCACAAAACTAAAAAGATTTCTAAATCTATATTCCTGTTTAAGCAAATCAAATGCATGGATTATTATAATTAGTGTATATAATACCTAATTTTGGATTATTTATGCCATATTAGTGTACACAGTTTGGTAAATTAAAAATCCCTGTTTCTCCATACACCCTTCTCAGTTCGGAAAGGTTTACCTCAAGGTTCATTCATGTTTGTTATCTGTGCCCTTGAAATCTACCTCTCAAGATGCCTAGTTCAGTTGTTACAGCTTGGATTTTCCAGACAGAACATACATTAGCCTGCCAGGGCCTAATTCATAAAATATTTCTAATACCACAGATTAGTTCTGAGCCATTTTACAGCTTTGGAAAGTCTATACCATAAAGAATGCTCCCTTTCATTCCAAATTCATTTGCATTTTATTTGTGCCTCAAAGGAAGAACAATCCAAACTGATTAGAATCCGCAGACACTGTGCATAATGAAAAATTAATTGCATCAATCTTTTCACTGTAGTGGTCTTAACATCTCATTTTCAACTGGTCATTTTTCCACCTGCTCACCAGGGCCCAGGCAGCTGAGGCAAGCATATCTCTGACATTTACAGAATACCAATGAAGCTAAGGTCACCAGTACATCATGCAAGAGGGAGATGAGAATCCTGAAAGAGATGTAAGTTGTTCGAATGAGCTAGAACTATTATGTGACAGTGGAAGGCAAATGCATGCTATGACAACACATCTAGGCACGGTTTGAATTAACAAAGGAAAAGAGAGAGTCTAAATCACCAACAGAAAAGGTTGGGGTAGTGCTACTTCAGTGGAGATTGAGCCTAATGTGTTACTGACGGTGGCAGTAAATCAACAATTGCATGCTAACGTCATGTGGACAATTTGATATGGCAGGTGGCAACAGCAGTTCAATGCATATGCATCAAAATGGGGATTTTGTTTTTGAAATAGGGTTGTAATTCACTGCACTGTGTAAAATACACATTTCAATCTCATTCATTTGACAATACTCTTCACGTCCTTACTGATACAAATATATATCAAATTGCTCCTCAATGTACACAGTTTTATATTTTAAGAAAACTCTTAACATTTACAGGTTTCCAATCATTGCCCAACTAGGTGTTTTATAGTTTTCTGGTTCTTTGTACCAAAATAAACTGAGTTTTCTGGATTTTTTGACTTTACAATTCAAATAAACATGTAGAAAATAAGCAAATTTAAAACAGTCTCCAGGATTAAATGAATTTCTAATATTTAGTATGGTTCTACATTATCTGGTAGTTCAAAATGAGGTTTACAAACCAATCATCCAGAAGCTAGTAAAAAATGAAAATTCTTGGGCCCAGACTCAGATTTACTGAATTAAAATTTGCATTTTAACAAGATTCCCAAGTGCTCCAAACCAGTACTTCTCAAACATTAATGTAATATTACATACTAAAGACTAGATTCTTAGGTTCCCTTCCAGACGGTTGTATTTAATAGGTCTAAGGTGCGACCAAGTAATTTGCATATCTAACAAGTTCCCTGGTGATGCTGATATGCTAATCTATAAAACACACTGTGAGTTGTATTTTCTAAGAAAAATTATGAATACAAATAAATATCTCATTTTGGTTATTTTTTCTTCACTATTCAGAATATATCAGTGATGGCTTTGTGTTGTTTAAAATATGTTACAAAAATAAAAGAAAGATACCCAACCTTTAGTAATCTTTGGGATAGCAGTTGTTATATGCCTAATGTGGATAAACTTCAAGGAAGGAATTTTACAGAAAACTTCCTGGATCTTAACTCTTAGACCTTTGTACTAACAAAAGGAGGAAAAAAGCTTTCCTATAATTTATATAGCCTTCTGTGGTAGGGCAGAGGGGAATTTCAGTGAGGGAGCTGCCACTGTAGCCCTGAATCTTGTGGAAGATGGAATATGGGTCTCCAATAAGGAGGGCTTTAACTTTGATGGAAAACAATTTTATTTTATTTTAATTAATTAATTTTTTTTTTTGAGTTGGAGTCTCACTCTGTTGCCCAAACTGAAGTGCAGTGCCACACTCCTGGCCACCGCAGCCTAGATCTGCTAGGCTCTGGCAATTCTTCTGCCTCAGCCTTCCATGTAGCCAGTACTACAGGTGCATGCTACCACACCCGGTTAATTTTTGATTTATTGTAGAGATGAGGTCTGGCCAATTTGCCCAGGCAGGTCTCGAACCCACGGGCTCAGGCAATCCACTCAACTCGGCCTCCCAAAGCGCTGGGATTACAGGCTGAGCCATTGAACCCAGTCAAAAATTTTATTTTTAAGCTATGAAAAATTTGATGTAAAAGGTTGACCTAAATAGCTACATTACTTTGAGAAACATTGACCTTCCGCATGGTGGAGTTTTATTCTCATGAAATCCAGATATAAATGCATGGTTAATTTTAAAGTATCTACACCAGTACCTAGATAGAATTAATTCTAACTGAATACCTCTCCATTTGGTATGGAAAACAGTTTATAATGTTTAAAGAATCAACATTCATAAAAGAAGCACTTGTAATTTCTCAGTTTTCAACTTCACTTTGGGTCTGTATAACGCTTCTACTCTGTTTCTTACTTTCTTCTGAGAATTTTTCAACTCTTTAGTCAAAAATTTTATAACAAAGAGAATTCTAGCATATGTAAATGATTCATCATATGTATAAGAGAATTAAGTCACACCAGTACTTGCAATCATCCAATGTATTCCTTGTTTATATAGTTATCTTTACTACTTTATTTCTGAAATATACTTGGCAGTGATAATAAAGACTTCAATATTTCTTGTACTATTCGTAGAAGCAAGTGGTAAAACATTTAGTATGATATTAAAAATAGTCAGAAACTTGACATTTACTTATATATTACTTATTAATAATTTTATCAGAAAATGTATACAACCTATTAGAGTACAAAAAGGATTTTATGTTCTTGAATATTCTTCATTTGCATGTTGATAAAGTAAAATTTTCAAAACAGTACAAACACATTGCTCATATCAATGAAAATTTAGTTCATTAATTAATAAGGAAAAAAAAGGGGGTTCAAACAAGTTCAAAGAAAAAATTGTAGAATACATATCTGCATAATGGCAATTAGCAATACTAACATAAACTTGCTTAATATGTGAAAAATTGGTTTATATCTTATAGGACAATAAAATATAATATTTGGAATAATTTTTTTACAGAGCTAAAATAAACTGTATCTCTTCTAAACAAAGTTTATCTATATTTTATGGACAAGAATCTTTAGCATTTCTATCTGTAGGTTACAGAGTTTCAAAATAGCCTAGTGGAAGACAATCAAAGATGCATACTCCTATAGAATCAGATAACAGTAGAGAGTTAGTTAGCCTTTTGAATCTCATTTACCCATTTTGAAATCTTCCACAATCTTTCCTAAAAAATGCAAAAGAAAAAGTATTGTTTTTCATGACAGTTAAATTTCAACGGCAACTCTAGACCCCAAAATTATATGAAGTAGAATCAAAAGAAGAGAAGAGACACTTTTAAAACACATGCTTAAGAATATTTTAAAAACAAGTACTTGTCTATTACAAGAATAAACTTTACTACATAAATATGCTTCATTCCTTGAGAATTTGCCAATCAAGTCTCCTTTTCTTTGAGGAGAGTATATACTTTGTCTTTCTTGCTTTAAATTAACTCCTCAATAATGCTAAAATGAATATGTATAAAGTTTATTAAACTTAAAAAAAATTTTTTTAAGCGTTATTAGAACTTATCAGATTGGGATATACCTATATGTGTTGCCAAAATTTTTTGAGAAAAAATATTTCAGGTATCCATTTGCAAAAGACAAAAAATGCTGATATTATTTATTTCTCTCATGTGGTTCTAAATATGGTTTTTTAAACTATGTAATTATAGTTCTTTCTTACTCTTTTTAGAATAAAACTAAGGAGAATCAAGATGGTCACTGGGAAGTAGCCAACCTGTGCCTTTCTTGGCAAGTGGAACAGAGAGGATGCAGAACGAGCTGCTGATAAACTCAGGTGACTTGAATATTTCTGGATGAGGAAAGCACCCTATATCCTGCAGAGGTCTTGTAGAATGCATTGGGACCAAGGAAGAGAGAATCTGGACAGCCAACATTGGAACTGGGGAGCCCCATTCCCACTGGGTGCCATGCTTGCATAGGACCTGAAGTACTACCTTGTGTGTGAGAGGGGGTGAGTGCTTCTAACATGGTCTGAGTCAGTTTCCTTTCTCTCAGTTGCATGCAGATCATTGGTCCTACATGTGAGGAGGCCTGGTTAGGGCACAGCAACATGCAGCCATAGCCTAAGAAGAGCTGGAAACACATCCATGGTCTGAATGCCTATGTCAGTCAGCTCCTTGACAAATGCTCTCCATCTGTTGTGCCCAGCATCTGGCCTGCTTGGAAAACTCACCTTACTAGGTGAGACATGCATTTACTAGGTTTCTTGCCATCAGTGTCTGGCTGCCAAGAAGGTTTTCCTGTCAGCCTCATGTGTCCAAGTGGTGAGTCTCTTCATAACAGGGAATCTGCTGTTTTTCAAGTACTGAGGATGTACTTGGACAGAAGATGGGAAGACATGAAATGCTCCTGGAAGCACTGTTTGTAGGCAGGAACATCTCTGGGCTGTGAATGGTGAACAGCTTCCAGGGGACACATTCTCCCACCCAGTCCCTGCATTAAGTTCCCAACAGGGGTTGGAAAGCAGTCTGGTCATTCTGACCATGGAAAAAACTCTGCAACAAAGTCACTTTGAATGTAGAGCACTGCCTAACAAGTCACAAGTTTGAAATCAACACCACTCTCTCTCCCCCTGAGTAAATGCTTTTGAATGACAGAAAAGGCTCTGGAATAGCAAGACCTTATCTAGGTAAAAAGTAACAAAACTAAAGAACAGCAATAAAATAGTTGCTACTCACAGATGAGGAAGAACTAGTAGAAAAACACTGGAAATCCTCAAAGCCTTAAAAATACATCACCTAGAAAAAGCAACTATCAGTCCCTAAACAATGGAAGCCACCCAGAACAACTTGTCCCTGATGTCAATCACATAATTAGAGCATTGGATGGCTAAAATGGATAAGGGAAACCATGATAAGTTGGAAGCAAAGGTAACCCAAACAGTACAGGAAGTAAAATTTGAACAGGCCAACATAAGAAAGATCCATTCTGAAATCCTGGAAAGAAGAATTCCCTCCTGGAGTTTCTAACCACAATAACAGGCTTAGAGAGCAGAATTGTTAAGGCTCAGGAAAGAATCTCAAAACTTGAAGATCAAAATATTGAACTAAGTCAGACTGACAATTAAAGGAGAATAGACTCAAAAAGAATGACCAAAGATTATGAAAGGTATAAGATTATGTGAAGAAGCCAGATCTACAATTAATTTGAATCCTCAAAACAGAAGAGGAAACTGAAAATGCCTTGTAACAAGTCTTCTATGAGGTCATCCAAGAAAATATTCTATATCCCATTATAGAAATGACCATCCAAATGCAAGAGATTCAGAGAACACCTGCAAAGTATTACATGATAAGACCTTTCCCAAGACACATAGTAACCCACCTTCACAAAGTAAGCATGAAATAAAAAATACTAAAGGCAGGTAGAGAGGGTCAGGCCATCTGATGGGGAAGACCCATCAGAATTACAGCAGACTTCTCAGCAGAAAACTTATAAGCTACAAATGACTGGAATCCTATCTTTAATGCTCTCAAAGATAAGCAATTCCAGTGAAGAATTTTCAACCTTCACAAACTAAACTTCACTGATAGATAATTTAACTCTTTCCTAGACATTGAATTCCTAAGACAATGTGCCACCTCCAGGAGATGCTTAAGAAAGTTTTGAGAGCAGAAACAAAAGACTGGTTATACCCATCACAGAAGTACATTCAAACAGAGACTTAACAGAACATATAGATCATCCACTATAGATGATAGATTGATATAGATATAGATAAAGATATAGATATATAATGAAAGGAAGCAAATTCCTCAAAGAGCCTTATAACAGAAATAAACTCTCACATATCAGCAATTACCTTGAATGTGAATGAACTAAATGTGCTACTAAAAGGGCATAGAGTAGCAAACTGGATAAAGAAGCATAATCCAGCATTGTGCTTCTTCCAAAAACCCATCTCACTGCAAAGTACACCCACGGACTCAAAATAAAAGGCTGTTGAATAACTCTCCAATCAAATATAAAACAAAAAAAATTGCAGGGGTAACTATTCTTATATTAGACAAAACAGACTTCCAACCAGTAAAAGTTTAAAAGAACACAGAAAGACACTACATAATAGATAAAAGACTCAATTTGCCTGCAAGAAAAATACATCTTAAGTACATATGCACTCAACACTGAAGAAACTGGTTTATAAAATAATTGCTATGTAAATTAAGACAGGACATTGACACTCCCACAATCATAGTCAGAGACTTCAATACCCTGTTAACAACGCTAGACAGATCATCGACACAGAAAACCAACAAGGAGATCTGAAATCTTAACTTGACACTTGACCAAATGGATTTAATAGACATCTACAAAACACTCCACCCAACAACTACAGAGTATACATTCTACTCATCAGTTCATAAGATATACTCCATGATTGATCATATTCTCAGGTTTACATCAAGCATGATCAAGTTTCAAAAGATTGATAATGCCAAGCATCTTCTCAGATCATGGGGAATGAAAATAAATGTCACCACCAACAAGATCACCCCACAAAACACACAAAGATATGAACACTGAACAACATTCTGCTGAATGACTTTTGGGTCAACACAGAAATCAAGACAGAAATAAAAAGAATCCTGGAAACAAACAAAAACAAAAACATATCGTATAAGTCTCTGGTATGCCATAAAAGCAGTGATAAGAGGGAAATTCACAACATTGCATGCTCTTATCAAGAAAAGAGAGAGGTTACAAGTCAACAACCTGATGTTACATCTAAGGAAGCTAAAGAGGCAAGAACAGTTAATTTTTAATTTTAGTAGAAAAATCCAGATTGCAAAAGTAAAGTCACAATTGCAGGATATAGAAGACAAAAATACCATAGAAGGGATCAACAAGACAAAAAGCTGGATCTGTGAAAGAATAAATAAGATTGATAGATCCCTGGCCATATTGACTAAGAAAAATGAGACAAACAAACATGATTAGAAATGAAAAAGGTGATATCACAACTGATCCTGCAGTAATTAAAGAGATGATCAGAGATTACTATAAACATCTATATGCAAATAAAGTAGAAAATCTAGAGGAAATGAAGGATTTCCTTTCATCACACAACACCCCAAGGTTGAAACAAGAAGAAATTGAAACCCTAAACAGATCATTAACAATCCAGAAAATCAGCCCACTTATAAGAAACCAACCCACCAAAAAAAATCACTGGACTAGACAGTTTCTTAGCTGAATTTTGAAAGACATACCAGAAAGAGTTTATATCAATGTCTTTTTTTTTAATTTTAAAACTGTACAACTCAGGGTTAGGCTCATACATGGACGCTGTACAGGTAAATTGTCGATACCCTTATGGATATTATGTACTCCCCCCTCCCCTGGCAATGTCCAATTACTACCAATCCCTTTCTTATAATCTTACGATAAATGTTCAGGGTTCACTTATGAGTGAGTACACATGGTACTCAGATTTCTATAATCACTGAGTATTATAGACGCTACTTCCACCCAAGCTGCTGAGAAGTTCATAAGATTTTTTTTTTCTTTATGGCTGCATAATATTCCATAATATAAATGTCCCACATTTTCTTTATCCAGTCCACTTTTGATGGGCAGCACAGTTGGTATCATGTTTTTGCTATTGTGAATAATGATGCAATAAACATGCAAGTATAGGTATCTTGTTTATAGAGTGACTTGAGTTCTTCTGGGTATATTCCCAGAAGAGGGATTGCTGGGTCATATGGAAGGATGATTTTTAGATCTTTTGGAGGTCACCACATTGTTTTCCACAGAGATTGTACTAGTTTCCATTTCTACAAACAGTGTAGAAGTGGTCCCTTTTCCCAACATCTTCTCCAGCATCTGTTGTTTTTTGAGTTATTGATGATGGCCATCCAGACTGGAGTTAGGTAGTATCTCAGTGTGGTTTTAGTTTGTATTTCTTTGGTGATTAGTGAGTATGTGCATTTTTTAATGTATTTGCTTGCTGCTCACATGTCTTCCTCTGAGAATTGTCTATACATATCTTTTGCCCATTTTTAAATAAGGTTGTTTATTTTTATTCCTTTTGGCATATTTGAGTTTCTTGTAGATCTGATTTGTCAGATTTACAGTTGGCAAATATTTGTTCCCATTCTGTGTCCTGTCTCCCCATTCTTTGGAGCGTTGTTTTGCTTTGCAGAAGCTTTTCAGTTTCATGAAGTCCCATTTGTCTATCTTATATTTTATGACATTCATTTTTGGAGAGTTGATCAAGAATATCATTAGATGCAGAAAAAATGTTGGTAAAATACAGCAACCTTCTTGATAAAAACTCTTGAACACCTAGACATAGATGGAATATACCTCAAAATAGTAAGAGCCATCTATGATAAACCCACAGCCAACATACTTCTAAACACAGAGAAATTGGAAGCATGCCCCTGAAAACTGAAACAAGACAAAGCTGCCCACTATTTTTTTTTTTAGTTGGAATCTCACTCCATTGCCCAGGCTGGAGGGCTGTGGCATGCTCGCAGCCACCCCAGCATTGACCTGCTGGCTTCTGGAGATCCTTCTACCTCAGCCTTCCAAGTAGCTGGAACTACAGGCACACAATGTACAACTAATTTTTGATTTATTGTAGAGACAAGGTCTCACCAAGTTTCCCAGGCTCGTCTTGAACCCTTGGGCTCAGATGATCCACTTGTCTTGACCTTCCAAAGTACTGGGATTTCAGACTGAGCCATGGAACCCAGACTGGCTATTCACTCTTACCCCTCCCGTTCAAGTGTTGAAAGTGCTAGCTAGATGAATAAGATATGAGAAGTTAATCAAGGGTATCCACATAGGAAAAGAGGAAGTTAAGTTATCCCTGTTTGTGGATGACATGATCCTATGCCTTGAAAACCCAAGAGAATCTGTCAAAAAACTCCTTGAACTGATAAAGGACCTTGATAAAGTCTCAGGTTATAAAATAATCTTGCAAAAGACAGTCTTAGCCGGGCTTGGTGGCTCAGCCTGTAATCCCGTGCCTTTGGGAGGCTGAGGTGAG
>NW_007250508.1:226157-240683 GCF_000164805.1 Carlito syrichta
GACTCCAACCCAAAAAAAAAAAAAAAAACAGACAGTCTTATTCTTATACATCAACAATAAACAGACAGAAGCCCAAACAAAAAGCACATTCTCATTCACAGTAACCAAAAGAAAAAAAAAAAAAAAAAAGAAATACCAATCTTATTAAAAGCATTCCAATCAATCAAAAAGGAAAGAATTCTCCCTGGGTTGTTTTATGAAGCTACTGTTATCCTAATACCTAAAACTGGTAAAAACCTAACAAGGAAAGGGAATTACAGACCAATTTCCCTGATAAGCATAGATGCAAAAATTCTCAACAAGATTCTAGTCAATTATTTCCAACAACACATTTCAAGGATCATCCACCATGACCAGGTGGGCTTCCTTTTTGGAGTGCAAGGTTGGTTTAGCATTCACAAAAGACCATAATCATAATTCATCACTTTAACAGAAATAAAACCAATAAGCATATGGTTATCTCAATAGATAAAGAAAAAGCATTTGAGAAAGTTCAGCATCCCTTCTTGATAGAATGTAAAACCCCAACTATCTTGGCATAGATGGAACATTCCTCAATATAATACAGGCCATCTATGACAAACCTGCAGCCTACATTTTGCTTAATGGGCAGAAGCTGAAACCATTTCCCATAAGAATTTGAACGAAATAAGGATGTCCTTTCTCACTATTCCTATTTAACATAGTACTTGAACTCCTAGCCAGAGCACTTAGACAAGAGAAGGAAATCGGGGGTATCCAGATAGGTAAAGAAGTTAAGTTATCCCTCAAACAGACTCTCCTTATTCTGATAAACATCTTTGGTAAAGTCTTGTGTTACAAAATCAATGCTCAAAAGACAGTTGCATTTCTACACACCAATAATAAGCAGGTTGAGAGCCAAATCAAAACATAACCCCATTCACAACAACCACAGAAAAAACCACACACACACAAAGACACATTGATTTCCACCTAATCAGAGAAGTGAAAGACCTTATTAGAACTATAAAACACTGCTCAGAGAAAGTAAGGATGATACAAACAAATGGAAAAACACCCCATGCTCATGGATTGGGAGAATTAATATTGCCAAGGTGTCCATCCTATCCAAGGCAATCTGTAGATTTAAAACAATACTCATCAAATTGCCAAAACAATTTTTCACAGACCTAGAAAAGACCATTCAGAAATCTATATGGAAGCAAAAAGTGCATGAATAGCCAAAGCAATATTCAGTAAAAGGAACAAAGCTGGAAGTCTCACATTTTCAGAATTTAAATTATATTACAAGGTTACAGTATCCAAGAGGTCATAGCATTAGTACAGGAATAGGCACATAGACCAATGGAACCGGACAGAGATTTTGTAAATAAAAAACATGATCCCTCAATGGACTCATCTTTGACAAAGCCATCAATAACAAACACTGGGGGAAAGAAACCATATTTAGCAAGTGGTGCTGGGAAAACTGGCTAGCCACTTGCAGAAGGGTGAAACTGGACCCCTACCCATCACCATATACAAGAAAACAACTGAAAATAGATCAATAACTTAAATGTCAACACTCAAACAATAAGAATCTTAGAAGAAAATGTAGAGAACAACCTATTGGACAAAGGAGTAGTCAATGAATTAATTCATGGCCAAGTCTTCAAAAGCAAGTGCAACAAAAGTTAAGATAGAGAGAAGGGACTTAGCAAGCTGAAAAGCCTGCATAGCAAAAGAAACCATCAAGAGAGTAAAGAGACAACCCATGGAATGGGAAAAAAATTTTGCAAGCTACGGCTATGTATCTGACAGACTTAACATCCAGGATCTACAAGGAACTCAAATGAACTGAAGGGGGGAAAAATGAAAATCCCATTTAAAAGTGAGCAAAGGACATGAACAGACACTTCTCAAAGGATGACATACAGGTAGTCAACAAACACATGAAAACTTCTTAGCCTCACTTATTTTCACCTGAATCAGAGAAATACAAATCAAAAATACGATGAGATACCATTTAACTCTGATAAAGATGGCTATGAAGAATAAGTCAAAAAACAATTTGTGCTGGTGCTGGTGGGGAGACAAGGAAACACTTCTACACTGTTGGTGGGATTGTAAACTAGCTCAACCTCTTTGAAAAGCAATGTGGTGTTTTCTCTAAGAAGTAAAAATTGATCTTCCATATGATCCAGCTATCCCCTTCCTGAAAATATACCTGAGGAACATGAATCACTCTACCAAAAAGACACCTGCACACACATGGTTTATTGCCACATTGTTTACAATCGCAAAAACATGGAACCAACTTAGTTTTCCTCTGAAAATGGACTAGATTAAAAAAAGGTGGGGTTCATATACATGATGGAATAGTATGCAGCCATAAAGAAAAACAAAATCATGGTCTTCACAGCAGCTTGGATGCAGTTGAATACCATTATACTAAGTGAGCTATCACAGAAACAAAGAGCTGAATGCTACATGTTCTCATTCATAAGTGGGCCCTGAACCACTAATTACACTAGCTCAAGGATGGGATTGGCAGATGCTTGGCACTGCTAGGGGAGGGAGGGACTAAAGGAGGAGAAAGGAATATGTAGTAACACAATGGGTATTTTGTTCACTACTGAGGGCAGAGAGGACCAGTTAGAAGCCCAGATTTTACCTGCATGCAGCCTATATACGTGTCAAATCCTCAATTGTACCCTACAACTAAAATTTTAAAAAGAAATGAAATCAAAATAATAATACATATCACAAAATAGAAAAAGTCATTAATTATGTTAATTAACAGATCACATCCTCAAGTTTCGTTGTTTTGTTTAATGCTGTAGTTTTTTGACGAGGATAGAAAGTGGTTTTTTTTGTTTGATTTTGTTTTATCTTCTCCATGGGCAGGAGCCTGCTATAGAATTCTGGATAAGTATTTCTCAGCTACATAGACTTTCTAACTGATCTGGCTCCTTTGAATGAATGAAGCAGAGTCAGATGAAAATAAGTGAAATTTATTTGCTGTGCTGTGTTGTGTTGTGCTGTGTTCCCTGTGCACTAGGTCAGGTAATATGGTTGAATCACTGTATGATAACCACTGTTATTCTCTCCAGCAGATTTGAAGTCCAAGTCTCTGAGCCAGTGTTTTTTGAGTTATTACTCTTTCAGTCAGACCTAAAAGAAAAAATATATATTTTTTTTTGAAGAGCCACTTGGAAACTTGGAGGTTTAAAGAAATTCTCTTCTCTTTCAAAAGCGACAATTGAGACTCATTATAGGTAAAAAGCATCTTCTCAGAAAATTTAAGACAGTGTTACTGTGAAGTACTTTAATCTATTTACAGAAAAGAAAAACCTACAGAGGTAGCATATGCAATTATTCTTTCTAAAGATTTGGATACTTAATTTGAAAAAAAAAGACAATGACAATAAAACTTCTAGGAATCAAAAGCTGACCTTTTTAGGCATGTGAACTTGTGCATGAGCATCTTCTACACAGTTATATTCCTTTATGTGTTCATTTATGTAAATACTTTGTGACATAGTACATGGAATAGTCTATGGAACATAGTCTCCAAGAAACCCAGAAGGGTAGGATTTCAGAACACAAGTGGAAAATTAAGCTTAAATGGAAAAGAGCTACTTTTGTACTATGAAACCAGGTGAGGGTTAATGATTCATGAGAATTTGTGAATTTGCTAACAAAAAACTAGGGAATCACAATTTGACAGCATACATTTTCTCTGGGAAGATTGTTCTTATTTAAAACAAAAGGGATACCAAAAAGACAGCTGCACATGAATGTTTATTGCCACACCATACACAATAGCAAAAGAATGGAACTAACCCTGCTGCCCATTGAAAGTGGTCTGGATAAAGAAATGTGGTACATATATTTCATGGAGTATTATGAAGCCATAAAGAACAATACAATCATGGCCTTTGCAGCAACTTGGATGCAGATGGAGATTATTGTACAATGTGAGCTATCAAGGAAACAAATAATACCGCATGTCCTCACTCATAAGTGCACCTTGAACACTAGTCACATTAGCACAAGGGTGGGACTGGCAATCATTGGACACTGTTGGAGAAAGGTTGGAGAGAAGGGGGTGAGGGGCACGTGACAACACAAATGGTACCTGGTACACTACCAAGGGGAGTGAGGGCCGCCTAGAAACCCAAACTTCACCTGCATGCTGCCTACTTATGTAGTAAATCCTCACCTGTACTCCACATTCTATAACAAATACATTTTAAAAATAAAAATAAAACAGAAGGGCTAAGATTAGCTTAAGAGGTAAAGTAGGGTAACTGTCTCAATACTTGCCCCCTCCAACATTGCTAATAAGGGGTGACTCTGCATTCTACTTTACAGAAATACAAGTTTTTTACAACATCTTTCAAGTGTGTATTTTCTAAAAACATCCTTTTAGTAGAAGTAGACAAGAAAATCTCAGTACACACAAAAAATTTTGGGTGCCATTTTTGGCAGGCATGTGACAAAGAAGCCTTATATGTATCCTCTTGTATTTTGTGATCACTCCAGCCTCTTCTACACATAATGCATATGTAAATTAAAACAAAACATAATAAACAAAAATTCCTTTGCTAAGTAATTTAGTGAGAGAGGCACAAAACTGATTAATGACAATTAGTTTCTTTCTCGCTCTTTTCATTAATTAATAATCAGTGATTTGACAGAAAAATATTTTTAAGTAATATGTATGTTATTGACAGCAAATCATTTTGACTATTATATATGCTATCGCCCCTTCACATTTTGCAAATGTCAGTAATACTCAAAATCACAGGATTTAAGTCCATGGAAAGCTTTAAAAAGTTCCACATATGATTCAGTTTTGCTTTTTCTCTATGCTCATGATTGATTCTGTTATATCTTTTTTCCTCAACCTCTTTTATGACTCATTGTTCTAAATATAAAATTTGTTTGGAAGGCCAATTGGATTAAGACACTGTGATCTTATAATTAATATATTTAAAGAATATATATATGTCCAGATCTTCTTTTGCTGTGCTGCTGTTTCTGTTGTTAGATACACATAATTAGTTTCTTAAGAAATTTCACGAAGACCTTGATAAGTGTATTCTTTATTCATTGTAGTTAGATGGTTTGCCAAAACACATATTCACACAATAGACATTAGTGGTTGCATAGGAACCATGAAATCTACTGAGTACTAAACTAATCTTCTAATGTGTTTCATATACTGGCTAACTATGGAAATCCTTGATAAAACACAAATGTGTCTGATTGCACAAATTATAGGTTATGTGAAAGCTACCACTTAAAACTACTAGAATTGTTGTTATCAATACTCTAAAAACAAAACAGTTCTCTCTTAATTTCCCAAGGTTTTTAAATATTTCTTCAATGAAGTATTTAAATCTATACATCATATTTTTAAAACATTTAAAAAAAAAATGAGTGTGCCCAGCTGATGGTGATTAGGATTGTGAATGGTCTAAAGCCACATTATTTAAAAATGCCTAAAGAAACTGGGTCAGTAAGCCTAGGAAAGAGAAAATGTGAAGTCCTTTCATGTGAAAGGAAGTAGACACACTTTTGTACAGCTTCAAAAGACAAAAAAATTCTATCTATGGATGAAAATTAAATGGAAATCGTTTGCTTGTTTTTTTTTTTTTTAACCTCCACACACTGGGTGCCTAAATCTGAAATTTCCAAAGATAAATTAGAGTAAGTGAGGGCTACCACTGGAAATGGTCAAGCAGAGAGGGTGATAAATCATTGTTTGCCTCCATAATTACTACCTGTTCTCTAGACTCAAAATAGACATTCTTTTTTCCAAAATGACTTGCCTGGTCTCCCACTCTGGTTGGATCCTTCTCTCAGTTGCCTTGTTATAATATTTTATGCTGTTTAATAAGTGGTCTGTTTGCTCTTATACTTCCTACACTCATCTACACTTCTTTCAGTGTAATGGCTTGGATGGTAGCATCCACCATAGTAGTAGATATGAAAGGAAATTCACTGAAAGGATTCCTACACTGGAATCCCCAAACACATAAAAAAGAATTATTGATGTCAATGAGTCACCTGATATGTCAGCTGGAAGTATCTTCTCGTTTGGGGGGAATCTCATTAAATTATGTTATTCAATGGTATTATCACATATATTGATTTTGCTAGTTGATCTTACAAGGCACCATCATTCACTGATGACCCTCATAAAGGTGTTGTTCCACATAACAAGAGAAAAAAGTTATAGACTCCACAAGTCAATTGATATAGTCTCAGCAAAGTGATTAATCTTTAAAATGTACTGGATAGATATTGGCCCCTTTCAAATGTTTATACACCTTTTGAATATCCCTTTAAAACATGCTAAACTTTTCTGGATAGCACTAGTCACATTCATAGCACAGCCTTTTTCTTCCCACACATCATAACATAATATTCAGACAGTTAGGTCCTATGCAAATGAATGCCTGTAATTTTGAAGAACAGAGGAGACTGGTTAGGGGAAGGAGCTCATACAGTTCTTGAGTTGTGAAAAATTTCCTCCTTTATTTTCAAAATTCTGTTTCTTTTAAAAAACCCACCAAAATTTTTTAAAATATTGTATCTATGTATAACTCATATAAAGGAGGTGAGATAAGAGTTACCCAATAATTTTCAACTCTTTATTTTCAATCTTAAATTTGTTACTTTTTATCTCTAAGCCCTCAGTTCTCACTTTGAAGTTCTGACTTTTTCTATTTAGCTGCCAACTTATATGTTCAATAGACTCTGAAATAAACTCTCAAAATTATTCTCCCCTGGTATTTCCATCTCAGTAAAGTCATTCACTCTTAGAAGTCTTTCTGTTTCCTCACTTGCTTCTATTTCTTCCATGTGATCTGCTACCAAGTCCTGTTACAACCAATTTCACATGGCTTGGGTCCATCCTCTTTTGCTCTTTGCCGTTGCTACTGGAGACTAAGTCACCATCATCCCTCACTAGTAGCACTTCCATGACCTTCGAGTGAATGAATTCTTATTTTTATCTAATTTTTTAAACAAGCTACAGAGTTGATCCCGTAGATAATGTCACATTTAATTTTGATAGAAATCTACATTTTTTTATTTAACCTACAAACTCTGAATGATAAGACCACTGCCTAATTACCTAACTATATTCATGTCTTTTGGAATTAATGAAGCATATGTTTCAAGATCTTGAAATTGCACTAACCACCTGAACCTAAGTTTATTGTTACAAGATAATATCTTTTTTAAAAACAGGACTCCTTGAATTGTAATTGTAGAAGTGTTAGGTCCCATCAATCCTTCCCATTCAGGCTTTATCTCATCACTTGGTCTCAGCTCAATGTGCACCTCTTCAAGAAGAAGTGATTCTTCATTTTCTTATGTTCTTTTCACATCTTTATATAATTAAATACAGTAAAAAATTGTTTGATTTACATTTTAACTTTTTTTATGTTGCTCATTAAATTACAAGATCTGAGATGGCAGAAATGATGGATAAGGGGTCTTATTCACTACTCTTGCTCTATCATGTAAGATACTGTAATCTATAAATTTTGCTAAATTTGTTAATTAATGAAAAGATATGTGTGCATATATATACATATATATGATTTTGAATGCAAAACTTAATTTATAACCAATGCCCCTTATTCTTTTTTCCTTCTGGATATTTTCAGAAGATAAGCAAAATAAATAACTTAAAAATATTAGTTAACAGCATTTGCTCATCTATATATAGGCAATGCAAATAAAAAACCGATTTGTCCATCTCTGACAATCATTTTATTGAGAATTGTAAAAACATGGTTAGTTTGAGTTTAGCTTAAAAGTCCAAATATTACCTTAAGTAGTATAGAGCAAATTAGCACAAAAGTGAAAAAAAATCACTCAAAACTTCCAAACTGCACTGTAAAGGATATATATTTCACCGAATAAAGTACTGTGTAATAACTAATTTTATTTTCTCTATGACTAAACATAGTTTTAATTTTGAGACACAATTCTACCTGTGAAAAAACCTTAATTTCTGTAAATTCAAATTTGTTCTTTTCCCTAGAGTTAATGCCAAGTTTTGTGTGTAGTGCTATTGTGTTTGGGGCTTTCTGGTCATCTGTTGATGCTGATATCCTCTGAAGAGAATATCATTCTTTCTGGTTCTATCCATTCTCCTGACAGATTTTTGGCTGTCATTATATGCGTTCAAAGCTGCATTTTTTTATTCTGTTCTTCACCAGCCAATTCCAGGATTGGTTCTATTTGAGTTATTGCCAAGAGTCACTTACGCTCAAAAACAAACTTTGGTCACTCCCCTTTAACTTTAGTGGAAATGTTTTATGTGTTTTTCCATTGTGTTGCCACATGTGGATTGTAATAATCAATGTGATTCTTTTCTTTATGTCCCTGACAGATATTTCTTCTAGTGTTTCCTTATATTATTTGTAGAGAAACTGTAGAAGTATAATGATCCATCAGGTTTGTCCCTGGTCATATAGTACAAGTATTTCACAGTTCTCAAATCCTCTGATCTATCTGGTGCTCTGCTGCAGAAAATACATTTGATGTCATTGTTGTTTTCTCTCTGTTTCTCCTTTCCACAAGTCTAGGAGATTTTTGCTAGTCTTTCAGTGAATCCCTGTTTAGGTACTGATAGCATACCTTCTATATCCTCTGGGAAAATCTTTTTAAAGCCCCAATATAAGAATAATAGGTATTCAGAACAACTTGATGTGTACTTTTTTTCATAAGTTTTAAGAATTTAAAATGCAAAGTCCAATACTTAGCTCTGTCATACAGTTCTGTATTTTGTCTGAAGCATTCCTATTCTATGGCATAAAAACATGATATCTAATTACCCAAGCAAGCAAAGTAATATTAAAAAATACCCAAATAAAGAGGAAAAGTGTCCTGTTATTAAAATGACCTAACTTTTTATAAGGAAAAGAAAAAACATACTAATCTTTGTTTACAATTAATCTTATCAATAGAATAGATCCCTCCATCATTTCTCTCACTTTCTCTAAATTGACTACACAAGTAACTCAGCTATAATCTTCTAATGAAAATAAATCATTACCTTCTAAAACAAGTATTAAAATTCACCTTGCAGATTTTTAAGCACCATAATTCCAATAAAAAAAAAATACAGTTTTAGTTCTAAGGTTTATAAGTCTAAATCCTATTCACTTTTTTCTGGAGTAATTTATTTTATCCAGAACATTTTTATTCTCAGATCTGTCACCAATTCTAATTTGCAAGCTAGAATTAATGATGTGCTAGTGAAAGCAACTGAGTAGAACTGACTTAATGTTTTGTATACATCAACACTTCAGGAACAGGCCAGATTGGCATGAGGAAAGATTATATCACTTTCTCCAGCTATTTATTCATTCACAACTTGAAATGTTGCTTCTCTCAGCTACACTTGTTGGGTTTTTCCCCAAGTCTCCCTGACTATTCAAGTTGTTGGTTCTATACTTTTTGCATAGAACTTGTATTCAAAATTCAATATTTCTGATCTGAAAATGCTATACATATTTTGAGAAATGTAATTGTATGTAAGCAATTACAATGGTACCTTCATGTATTTATATGTGTGTACATATATACACTTATGTTTTTTATGTGTATGTGTCTATCTAGATCTTGGGGAATATTTATATATTAGTCATACATCAGATATATGAGAAAACACCTTTTATATTCTTATTATTTTTAAGGAGGAAACTTGGCATCCACATCAAGAGTTCTGGAGGGAGTCACAGAAGAAAATAAAAACCAGGTATGCCAGCTTCTGAAAATGGAACCATGAAGCTGTGCCCCATATGTCTACCTGAAATAAGCCAAGTGTATGTCATGAGAGTGGAAGGGAGACAAAATCTGGCTAAACCAAATGAATTTTCTTAACCAGTAAAAATCACCTTGTCCAATGGAAAAAGCCACTGAAGAAATTGGACCAACATTGATTGGAATCAGATAATTAATATATTGTGATTTTATGTTGGCCTAATTAGATTGATTTTTTTCAGCTTACATTCAAAAGTTTGGTAATATACAGATATGAGTCATTAAAGTACAGTTACCTAGAGGATTATAGATATAAATTTTGAGATTTATTAATTACAATTTTAGAATTCAATATCACTTTTTCCCAAATTAATGGACACATGAACTTTGTACCTAAAGAAATTTAATCGAAATAATAAATATTTTTGATTATTTGATTTACTCTAAATCATAAATATTTAATTTGGAAAACCATATTAGATAGCAAACATATATTCAATAAATTATTTATGAATATTTATTTACAAGTCAATGCAATCCTTCCGCCTCAGCCTTCCAAGTAGCTGGAACTATAGGCGTGTGCTACCACACCTGGCTAATTTTTTGATTTATTGTGGAGATGAAGTCTCGCCAAATTGCCCAGGTGGGTCTCGAACCCTCAGGCTCAGGCAATCCACTTCCCTCAGCCTCCCAAAGCATGGGATTACAGGCTGAGCCACCAAGACTGGCTCATTTTATTTCTTAATTAATTAATTAATTAATTTATTTATTGCATTGGTACAACTAGTCATCAAAGGGAATAAATTAAAGAATCCAGAAATAAACATATATACAGTCCCCAATGAGCCTCCAGATCTGCTTGTGATCCCTTTGAGGGTTCCCTATCAAGTTGAATAGTAGTGACCTTAGTATTTTGTAGGGAATTGAGAAAATGGTGTGTGACCATTGAGAAAATGGTGTGTGACCTCTGAGCCTAAATCATAAAAGACATTGAAACTTACACTTGCTTGCCCTTGCTTCATTCATTCTGAAGCAAGCCAGAACTGTGTGTTAAGGACATATGAGCAACCCTACTGAAAGGTTCATATTGTGAGAAACGGAGACTTTATGCTAAGCAAGCAGTCATATGGCAGCAAAGTGATTCAGCCATCTTGAAGCAGATCATCCAGTCCCTGTCAAGCATTTAAAAGACTGCAGTCCAGTTGCTATTTTGACTGCAATTTTATGAGAGACCTCAATTTAGAAGAATTCAACTATGCTGCCCCAAAATTTATAGCTCACAGAAACTGCAGAATAATTAATGCTTATAGTTTTCTTACACCACTAAGTTTTGAGATAATTCATTACACAACAACTAATAGCTAATACAGATTTCCACACCTGCAAGCAGGGTACTGTCTTAAGAAAAATTAATGTGATAAGTTGCTTAGCTTCAGGCATCCGAAAGAAGAGTTAAATTTGAAGATAACCTAGAAGCTGCCCACACCTTTGTGTTTCCTCCACACATAACCACACTGACATTCAGAAAGTAATAGGTTCTGCTTTACTATAAACTCAGACTTTTTGAGCAAGTTCTTTCAACCAAGTCTAACTTGGAACTATACAGGAAAATGCATTCTGGGGAACATAGTTCCAGCCTGACAAAGTTGACACAAAATAAACCACCACACAAGTCAGTTTCCTCAACCTCAAAAAATTCATATACAATAAAACTAGGGAAATGAGCATATTTAAAAGAGAAACATTACAAGTATTCCCTTTGAGAAAGAACAGAAGGCAAGGAAGATCAAGATCACTACTATTACTGAACATAAACATCCTGATCAATGCAAACAAATAAAAATGAAGAAAGTTATATGAGAAATAGATAAGACAAGACAAACTTTTGAAGTAACCATTTATATAGAAAGTCTTAGAGATCTTTATGGCTGCTTAATATTCCATTGTGTATCTGTGAAAGGCCCCAGTCAGCCATGAGGAACCTGCCCCCTCCAAAGGCTAAGGCTAGGCATGGCCCCCACCTAAAATGGCGCTCCCGCCTAAGAAGGCGCCCGGATAAACTAACATGGAGCCTCGGACAAGGCTTTCCAGGTTCTTCTTCCACAACAAAGCCCACCGTTCCCGTTCCCGTGAAAGCCCCCACCAATCCCAAAAGTGCCTCACCTGCCAACCAATAGGTAACTGACAGGTCACTTTAAATTTCTATAAAACCTGCCACACCCCCACCTCCACACTGCAGCCTGATTCCCAGGTTCTGTAGCCACCACGCTTGTCCCATTAAAATCTCTTGGCCTTAACGGGTGTTGAGTCTCACTGCGCGTCACCGTCTTTCATTGGTGCCATGACTCGGATCGGGATTCTCTCGCCTTAAGGCGGGACCCCATCCCGGCGCCGGTGGGACTCACCCCTTAAGGCCTTCGCCCATTCTCCTGAACTCCAACGCTACATCCACCACCGGCCTTCAGATTGGTAAGTGTCTCCACACTGAAAGCCTAAAACCTTGCCTGGGACAACCAGGGAAACTGGCCATTGATCGTCCAGCAGCTCCTTTGGCCCTGGGCAAGGGGGGCCACATCCCGCCTAGGTGTTTATGACCGCAGTGGACCCCTATCGGTTTTCTCTCAGCTGCTAGAGAATTCAAGCCTTCCCTCCATCCAGTTTTGGGTAACTTTCTTGTCAAAAATCCCAGTACCGGGTTGCCCTTAACCCCCTTGATTCTCCAGGAGAATCCGGGTCTACAATAA
Source organism: Carlito syrichta (assembly GCF_000164805.1). Lineage (NCBI taxonomy): Eukaryota > Metazoa > Chordata > Mammalia > Primates > Tarsiidae > Carlito > Carlito syrichta. The sequence continues at coordinate 238,658 of NW_007250508.1, forward strand.
TGACCTGTGATGACAGGCTTTATTGTAACCCTCCCGTTCTTCATTGGTTGCTTGTCCAGGGGACGTCCTGACCAGCCCCCACTGCTAACATGGTAAACTCGTCATCTCTTCCAGCCAACTCCCCCTCAAGTGCCTCTTAAATAATCTCTCTACCCTCTCCCTCACTCCTGATATTAAGCCTAAGCATCTAATCCGCTTCAGTACCCAAAATTGGCCTACCTATCCCTTAGATAATCAAAGTAAGTGGCCCCCGCATGGGACCCTAAATCCCGACATTATTCAGGATCTCTATAACTTCTGTGAGCGTTCAGAAAAATGGGCAAAGATTCCCTACGTCCAATCTTTCTCCCTTCTCCGAGAACATCCCCACCTCTGTCTTTCTTGTAAACCCTCTCACTTCCTCTTGGCTAAAACTCCCTCTTCCCCAGCCACCTCTCGCAACTCTGACTTTGACCCTGCAGATGAACCCCCTCCATATTGACAACGCCCTCCTCAACCTTAGCCGCTCCAAGCCTCACCTACCCCAGCCATTCCTAGCCTCTATCCACCCCTCCCCCCTTGTAGTCCTCCCGTAACCCACTGTAAAACTAATCCTGCCATTCTCACACCTCTCTGCTAAGTGGCAGGCACTGAAGGCATTGTCTGAGTACACGTCCCATTTTCCATCTCAGATCTATCCCAAGTAGAGAAAAAACTGGGGTTTTACACAACTAACCCAGCCACCTACACCAAGGAATTCCAATACCTTCTCCAGGCTTATAGCCTCACCTTTCATGACATTTACATGGTCCTCTCCAACACTCTTCTCCCTGAAGAACGCAGAAGGGTCTGGGAACAGGCAAGAACATATGCAGATGAGATCCACCAGACCTCCCTGACACATCCCCTTGGGGCAGTAGCAGTCCCAGACCAAAACCCTGAGTGGGATTATAATTTCCCAAATGACCTCTGGGTCAGAGATCAATTTTCCACCTGTCTCCTTTCCAGGTTAAGGAGGGCAGTGCAAAATGTTATTAACTTTGAAAAGCTGCAGGAAATAATCCAGGAAAAGAATGAAGACCCTTCCTCCTTCCTCAATCGCCTCACAAAAGCCTTCCAAGAGCTTACCAACTTAGACCCTGAATCCCCAGATGGACGACAACTCCTCATGACTTATTTTTTCTCTAAAAGTTACCCTGACATTAAGTCTAAATTTAAAAGTCTAGATCAAGGGTCCCTTACACTCCAAAATGAGGTTTTGGCTACCACCTTTAAGGTGTACCACAACTGAGATGAAAAGGCTAAGCGACAAAAATATCAAATGCTAGCTCAGGCTCTCCGCGGGACAGACACAGCCCCCATAACAGTAAAGGAGGCATCCAAACCAAACGTGACCCACCAGGGCCCTGTTTCAAGTGCGGCAAGGAGGGACATTGGGCACGAGTCTGCCCTAACCCCAAACCTCCATCAAGACCTTGCCCCAAATGCAACCTTCCGGGACATTGGGCGGTAGACTGCCCCAGCCCCCAGAGAGGAGCAGGGTCAGCCCCCACCTCCACCCTGGACCTACTTGGCATGGCTGCCTTGGAATGACGGGGCCCTGGGTTCCCCCACCCGACACATATCTCAAATGCTCGGGAGCCTAGGGTCAAAATTATGGTTGATGGACGTCCCATCCTCTTCCTGCTAGACACTGGAGCCACTCTTTCTGCCCTGAAGGAGTTCTGGGGGCCAACCTCACCGTCTCAGTCCCCGGTAGTCGGGATGGGGGCCAAACCATTATCCCACACATAACCCCTATGCTAACATGCATATTTGCTAATATCCCATTTACCTACTCCTTCTTGGTCATGCCTCAGTGCCCCATACCCCTTATGGGAAGGGACATCTTGGCTAAATTTCAGGCATCCATTACTTTTAACCCCAGCACTGCCCTTACTAACCCATCCTCAACAACTTCCCTACTCCTCCGTTTAGCCTCCACCCCCACAACCCCCTCCCCACAACCAGCCTCACTCCCTCCCCCACTCGCCTTGACAGTCAACCC
>NW_007250508.1:241024-273848 GCF_000164805.1 Carlito syrichta
CAGCAGGTGAGGCTGCGGTGGCCAGAAGTGGCCACTGCACTCCAGTCTGGGTGACAGAGTAAGACTCCAACTCAAAAAAAAAGAAAAGAAAAAAGAAAAACCCATCCACCCACCCTAGTCAGCCACAATACTCCCTCCCCAGGGCCAGTCTGCTAGGTCTACAACCTGTCATAAAAACCCTGCTACAGAAGGGGCATTTGAGACCCACCAACTCCCCTTACAATACTCCCATTCTGGCCATCATAAAACCCAATGGAACCTACTGGCTTGTCCAAGACCTCCGACAAATAAACACAGCCATTCTCCCCATCCACCCACTAGTCCCCAACCCCTATACCATCTTGTCCACCATTCCTCCAATGGCAACTTATTTTTCAGTCATAGACCTCAAAGACGCATTCCTCACCATTCCCTTGGCAGCTGACTCCCAAGACATTTTTGCCTTTACCTGGACCGACCCCATTTCCCGCCACTCCCGACAACTCACATGGACAGTCCTCCCACAGGGATTTCGAGATAGTCCTCACCTCTTCGGTCAGGCACTGGCAGCAGACCTCACACTCCTATCACTCTCAAAATCCACTCTACTTCAATATGTAGATGATCTCCTCTTATGCAGCCCCTCTCTTGCAGACTCTCGCAATGACATGGCCCTACTCCTTAACTTTCTAGCAGAAAAGGGATACCGAGCCTCCCCCCAAAAGGCTCAATTGTTCAAAACACAGGTCACCTACCTTGGGGTTGCCATCTCACACCAAAAAAAGACCATAACAACCAACTGTAAAGCCATTATTCAATCCCTCCAAACACCAAAGACAAAAGAGGAAATCCAGTCACTTTGGGGATTAGCAGGCTACTTCCGAGCCTGGATTCCCAATTTCGCCCTTCTCACCAAGCCACTCTACAACCTCGCTAAAGGCGACCCAAAGGAACTCTTACTCTCTGTCTCAGCCGTTAAACAGCCTTTTACTGCCCTCCAACAGGCTCTCCTCCAGGCCCCTGTCCTACGACTACCCGATATCCTCCGGCCTTTCACCCTATACGTCCACAAAAGTAAGGGTACAGCCTTAGGAGTCCTAGGTCAATTTAGCAGACAAACGTTTGCCCCCGTAGCCTATCTTTCAAAACAACTCGACTACACAGTCCAAGGATGGGCCCCGTGCCAGCGGACTCTATCAGCTGCCCAATTACTGGTGTGCGAATCAAAAAAACTCACATTTGGAGCACCTATCACTGTAACTTCCCCCCATCATCTACATCACCTCCTAGGATATAAGGACCTCAAAACACTCCCTCCTGGCCGGGTTCTTTCCCTTCTAGTCTTCTTTATCCAAGATCCTTCCATCTCCTTCCAAGCCTGCGCGCCTCTTCACCCGGCCTCACTACTTCCTTCCTCTCCCACTGACACTCCAATCCATAACTGTGTTGAGGTCCTCGAGTCCCTACTTCCCTGCCCCGTACATATTCAGGAAGGACCCTTATCTAAGCCCTCTTACATATGGTTCACAGATGGAAGTTTGTACATACATGAGGGGTCCCGAGTAGCAAGATACGTTGTCACCTCAGCCACTGATGTCACCGAAGCTAACCCTCTCCCACCCCACACCACCAACCAGCAGACAGAACTCCCAGTGGTTATTCGAACCTTCCAGCTGGTGGCTGGACACTCTCTGTCACTTTACACTGACTCCAAGTATGTCTTCCACATCCTGGTTTCACACTCAGCTATCTGGCAGGAATGGGGACTACTAACCACCAAGGGATCAGCCATCATAAATGCTAAACTTATTTCTGACCTCCTTCAAGCCTTCCTACTCCCAAAAGCCATTGGCATCTCCCACTGCAAAGCCCACCAGGTCAATTCAACTTTTATCACCCAAGGAAACTCACAAGCTGACAGAGCGGCCCACCACATGGCCCTAAAACCTCTTCCTGCCATACGCATTAACACCTCCTCCTCATCAGCAAATAAGACCCCACAACTGTCCAATATCATACCCTATTTACACTCGATTTTCCACCCTAACCCAACAGCCCTCACCTCGGAACATACAAAACTCATACACACTCTCTCCTCCCAATGCTCCACCTGCCTCCGAACAAATCCCAACACACCCTTGAAACCCGGAACATTCCCCACCCACCAGGCTAAGGGAGAGCTCCCCGGGTCAGACTGGCAAATAGACTTCACTGTTATGCCCCCCATCCATAACACCAAATACCTTCTAGTCTTTGTCGACACCTTTTCTGGGTGGGTCGAAGCCTTCCCCACCTCCAATAAGCGAGCAGCTATGGTGGGGTCCATTTTAGTCAACCATATTATCCCTCAGTTTGGAGTCCCCTCCTCTCTCCAATCAGATAATGGGCCTGAATTTACCTCAAAAGTCGTCCAGTCTCTAACGACAGCTCTTAACATCAAATGGCACTTTCACATTCCTTATTATCCACAATCATCAGGAAAGGTTGAACAGACTAACCGCACACTAAAAAATACTCTTACTAAACTCTCTCTTGAACTCCACAAAGACTGGGTGTCCCTCCGTCCCCTAGCCCTCTTCCACATGCGCATTCTCCCAAAGAAACCCAGTCAACTCTCACCTTTCAAGGTCCTATATGGACGGCCTGCCCTCCCTCCCGGTATCCCAACCTCTCCACCCCCATCCCTCTTCATATAATCTACCCTCTCCTGTCCTTCAACAGATCCAACATCTGGCAGTATCAAGACCTCCTTCTGCCCAGCCCCATAGGCACACCAAGTTCACAGCCTCTCACCCCGGGACGATGGGTCTACCTCTTAGACGTAGAAGCCAAAGCTCGCTTACAACCCAAATGGACCGGACCCTTCCAAATAATTCTCTCCACTCCCACGGCAGCCAAGCTGCTCATAGACAAAGGACAGCTCACCCCCTGGATCCACATTTCCCGCCTCAAGCCAGCTAAAATATCTCCTCTTCTCCTTCCCTCCACAGAAACGCCGACCCTTTCTTGTTCCACAGTGCCGGGTCATCCTCTCAAACTTCGAATATCCCATGTCAGTCGTTCCCCCTCTCTGCCCTCCATCCAGGAAAACTCCACATAACCAAATTTCCATATGATAGTCCTCAATCTGGTCATTCCTTTAATAATAATCATACCCTTATTTCTACTACTCCTATTGGTCCTCCTTTCTCGTTGCTGCCCATAAATGCCCACCTTCCTGATCTCAATGGCTCTACTTTCCTTCCTTATCTCAATGGCTCAACTTTCACCCCTAATCCACACAAACATATTAACCCTAATCCTCCTGACTTCCCTCCTCCTTCCTGCTCTCAAGGTAAGCCACCTCTCACCGCCTGGCCTCCATTACCGCTTCACCATCCATGAACTCTATACTTTAAATGGTATTTCCCAGGTAAAAGACTTAGATATACAATCGTGCCTCATTGACAACTGCACATCCATTTCTCTTTCTCTGGAAAAGGCACACACACTCGATGACCCGGGTATCGCACTTGATGCATGTCTGCCTAGTAGATGACCAAACCGACCTGAACTGCAAAAAATGGGCAGATCTCTATAGGGGCTGACCCTACTGGTCATGTAAAATCCATTTCTCCAACCCTGACCTGGTCAGACACTCCAACATTCCCTCCTATTTAATCCCTATATATAAACTCCCAAAACAAGCCACGGATGCTGGTAACCCACCATTTTTAGAATATAGTGGACTGGGGTCTGGCACCTGGCGTGGCCGAGGTGCCCGCTTTTCCCACTATGTCTTTAAAATTCCAGATCCTCACAATCCTTTTTGGAATGCTCTCAGATACGTTGGGGTCTACCCCGCTGACAACTACCGCACAGCCGCCAGCCTCTTGTCCGTTTCACGCTCCACCTTCACTCCTTCCGTTAAAGTTTCTATCATGCAGCACGTAAAAAATCAGGAACAACAACTCAAAGAGGCCATTCAGCCCTTACCCCCTTCCTTAGAAAACCACCTCTCTTCACGGCCCTCTTAACACCTTCCCTCTTGGTTCACCATCCTAAAACACACTCTACGTTTCCTAAACCAAACATTCCCTGACCTCCCTTCTGTGCCACTTTACAGCGACCCTTACTAGCGGCCGTTCCTCTTCCAGCTTTTCCCAACTACACTCTAAACACGTCCGCCCATGGGGAAATTATAGTCAAATCTCATGTACCCTTCTGGGAAATAGCCTCTAATTCCTCCTACCTCTGTATCAACTCACCACATGCCCCCTATAACAACACTCTTTGTTTGGCCTACACAAACCTCACAGAGGCCCACTTCTTGCCACCTGGCCTATTTTTGTGGTGCAATGGCACCCTTCTCTCCCGAGCTTCAAACCTAACTCATCCCTGCATAATTGTCACGTTGGTCCCTCAGCTCTCTTTATACTCCATGACTGACCTCCAGACACTTTTAACCCCCAGGCATTCACACAAAAGGACCGTCTTCCTCCTGGTTATGGTTGGATTGTCCCTCGCATTCGCTTTCACCTCCCTTGGCCTGGCGGGAAGAGCTCTCCGTTACTCACTATGGGCAGTAGAAGACCTATAAAGCAAAATCCAAATGGCACTAGACACCACCTCAGAATCCATCGGGTCACTACAAAGACAAATAACTAGCTTAGCACAGGTAACCCTCCAAAATCTCAGAGCCCTAGACCTCCCAACAGCTGAAAAAAGAGGCACCTGCCTCTTCCTCCAGGAAGAAGGCTGCTATTATGTCAGTGAATCAGGATTCATTGAACAAAATATCAACAAACTAAATGACCTCTCCTCACAGCTTCAACGAACAAAGTCCACTCAAATTAACAGCTGGTTTCCAAACTCCCTCCTCACGTGGCTTCTTCCTATCATTATTCCAGTTGTTCTCCTTCTCGGCTTGTGCTTTCTCCCTTGCATTATAAAATTTCTTCAATCTCAATTCCAAAAAATTTCAAATCAAATGATTAACCCGTTTCTTTTACAGAGTTACAAACTCCTACCCACTGAGGACTCAGCCTTACTGCCTCCTAAACCTTCTCATCCCATTTTTCATTACATATATGGCTTTCAGGCCTTATTACCTCCAACTCAGGTTTTCAGAGTTCCTTGACCATCTTCTTTGTGACAAATGGCTCATCCCTTTCCCATGTCCACTTGACAACTGGCCGGACCAACTTGAATTCTTCTATCTCCAGGGCATCTTCCAAGACTTCCACCCCAGTGAAATTTTTTCTTTTGGCGCCTTCTTATGGCACCTTCTTATGGGGCCTCATGCAGCTGGTCCTTTCACCCACCTCACCCAACAATGCCCCTCACCAACAGAAAGTAGCCAGACTGATCAACTCCACCCCTTTATCCCTTAACCAAAGAGGTGGGAATGAAAGGCCCCAGCCAGCCATGAGGAACCCGCCCCCTCCAAAGGCTAAGCCTAGGCATGGCCCCCACCTAAAATGACACTTCCGCCTAAGAAGGCGCCCGGACAAACTAACATGGAGGTTCGGACAAGGCTTTCCAGGTTCTTCTTCCACAACAAAGCCCACCATTCCCGTGCCCGTGAAAGCCCCTGCCAATCCCAAATATGCCTCACCTGCTGATCAATAGGTAACTGACAGGTCGCTTTAAATTTCTATAAAACCTGCCACACCTCCGCCTCCACACTGCAGCCTGATTCTCAGGTTCTGTAGCCACCGCGCTCATCCCATTAAAATCTCTTGGCCTTAAAGGGTGTTGAGTCTCACTGCGTGCGACTGTCTTTCAATCTGTATCTCATTTTTTTTTATCCATTCCACTTTTGATAGGCAGCAGGGTTGTTTCCGTGTTTTTGCTATTTTGAATAATGCTGCAATAAACATGCATGTGCAGGTATCTTTTTCATAGGATAATTTGAATTCCTCTGGGTATATTCCTAGAAGGGGGATTGCTGGGTCTTATGGAAGGTTGATTTTTAGATCTTTTGGAAATTTCCACACTGTTTTCCACAGAGGTTTTAGTAATTTACATGCTTATCAACAGTGTAGAACCATTCCCTTTTCTCAGCATCTTCTCCAGCATCTTTTTTTTTTTTTTTTTTAATTAATAATGGCCATTCTTACTGGAGTTAGGTGGTATCTAAATGTAGTTTTGATTTGCATTTCTCTGATGATTAGTGAGGCTGACCGTTTTTTCATGTGTCTGTTGGGTAACTGTATGTCTTCTTTTGTGATTATGGACTCTGCAGTAACTTGAATGGATTTAGAGTCTACAATACTCAGTGAACTATCAAAGAAACAAAGAACTGAGCACTACATGCTATCACTCACCAGCGGATCCTGTACATTTTTATAATACTATTAGAAAAGAATTAGCAATACTGGGAAACTGTCAGGGGAGGAGGGAGGCACACAATACCAATAAGGGTACCTGATCTCAAACCAGGTAAAGTGGGGACCAAAGGAATGTCCAAAATTTACCTGTACAGTGACCACTTGCATACCTAGCCCTGACTTGTACCCTGCATCTTTAAAATAAAATAAAAAAAAAATAAGGCCTTTGAGATCTCTTAGACATTAATATTTTAATGACAACTAGATCAAAATATAAGAATCAAAAACTTTATATCACTACAGCAGTCAAGTAATATATAATAAAAATATATAATCTGTAACTGCAACAAAAACTATGTAGAATTTAAGGATAATCCTAACTGAAATACACATTGGCTAGTGTAACAAATTACCACAAATTTGGTGTCTCTAAAGAGCACATGTTTATTCTCTTACATTTTGGGGTGTGCCAGAAGTCCAAAACTGGTTTGACTGATTTTATAGGAAGATGTCAGCAAGACTATGCTTCCTTTCCTTTCCAGGTTTGGAAGATAATATATATTTTTTTTATTTTAAAGATATGGGGTACAATTCAGAATTAGGTATACAAGTGGTCATCGTACAGGTAAAGTTTGGAGCTCCCTTTGGTCCCCACTTTGCCTGGTTTGATATCAGGTGCCTTATTGATGTTATGTGCCTCCCTCCCCTGGCAGTGTCTCACTACTGCCAATCCCTTTCTTATTGTATTAGGGTACATATTCAGGCTCCACTTATGAGTGAGAACAAGTGGCACTCAGTTCTTTGTTTCTGTTATAGATCACTGAGTATGATAGACTCTACATTCACCCAAGTTGTTGTGAAGTCTATAATTTTGTTCTTCTTTGTGGCTGAGTAATATTCCATCGTGTATAAATACCCCCTTTTTAAAAAAAATCTAGTCCAGTTTCAATGGGTAGCATATTTGGTTCCATGTTTTTACTATTGTGAATAGTGCTGCAATAAACATTCATGTGCAGGTATCATTTTTGTAAAATGATTTTATGTGCCCAGGAGAAGGATTGCTGGTTAGTATGTAAGGTCTATTTCTAGTTCTTACATAAATTGCCTCAGTTTTCCATAGAGTTTGAACTAGTTTACATTTCCACCAATAGCGTAGAGGCATTCCCTTTCTCTGCATCCTCGCCAGCATTTTTTTTATTTATTAATAATGGCCATTCGTCCTGGAGTTAGGTAGTATCTCAATGCAGTTTTGATTTGCATTTCTCTAATGATTAGTGAGACTAAGCACTTTTCCATGTGTTTGTTAGCTGTTCATATGTCTTCTTTTGAGAAGTGTCTATTCATGTCTCTTGTCCACTTTTTAATGGGGCTGTTTGTTTTCCTTTCAGTGCATTTGAGTTCCTTGTAGATCCTGGATGTTAGGATTAGTCAGATATGCAGTTGGCAAATATTTTTTTTTCCCATTCTGTGGGCTGTCTCCCCTCTTTGTTCATAGTTTCTTTTGCTGAAGCTTTTCAGTTTGATGAGCTCCCCTTTGCCAGTCTTACCTCTTATGGCACGGGCTTTTGATGTTTTGATCAGGAATTGGTTGTCATTTCTGATTTCCATAAAGATGTCTCCTGTGTTTTCTAAGATTCTTAACTTTTGAGGTTTAACATTTAGGTCTTTAGTCCATTTGGAGTTGATTTTTGTGTATGGTGATAGGTAGAGGTCCTGTTTCATTCTTCTACATGTGGTCAGCCAGGCATCTAGATCAAAGGAACAGAATAGAGATTCCAGAAGCATAGCCTCAATTTCTCAACCATCTCATCTGGACAAAGCTTACAACAACCACCACCGGGGAGGGGAAAATATGTTTCCTGACTGTTTGAGTAATGATTGTGTTGCATCCTTCTAATTTCTGTGTTTGTGGTCACATTATCTTCTCCTCTTCTGTGTCAGTTCTCCTTAGTATTATCTTTTCTTATAAGGCCCTTTGGAATAATACAGGATAATCTTCCCATCAATATAAAGTGAAGTTCACATGTTCCCGGGATTAGACTATGGACATATTGGGGCTATTACTCAAGCTAATCAGACAGCTTTAAAAAGTGCTCAGCTGGGCTCGGTGGCTCAGCCTGTAATCCCGCGCCTTTGGGAGGCTGAGGTGAGTGGATTGCCTGAGCCCGCGGGTTCGAGACCTGCCTGGGCAGCAAGACCTCATCTCTACAATAAATCAAAAAGTCAGCCGGGCATGGTAGCACATGCCTGTAATTCCGGCTACTTGGAAGGCTGAGGCGGAAGGATTGCCGGAGCCCAGCAGGTCGAGGCTGCGGTGGCCGGGAGCGGCCACTGCACTCCAGTCTAGGTGACAGACTGAGACTCCAACTCAAAAAAAAAAAAAAAAAAAAAGTGCTAATATCCAAGTAAACAGAAATATACCATGTAGTGGATGAAATAAAAAATTATTTAAATAAATAATTTTATTTAAATTAATCTATACCACTTTTGTAATTCAAACAAAAATCCAAGTTAAATTTTATTTTTGGAATTGTGCAAACTGATTCTAAAATGTATTTAGAAAAAGTAAAAAGTCATAAATATCTAAGACTATTCATAAAAATATATTCACAGTTCAAGAAATGTTTCTGTATAGATATCTAGATAGCATTGCAAATTCATTATAATTAAAATGATGTGCTACTAGTGAATATTGATTAGACTAAATCAATGGAACATAACTGACAATATAAAAAGAATGATATGTATATGATAATTGTTAATTGATGGAAATATTAGCAGATCAACTGAAAATTATGAATTTAAAATAAATAAACTAGAATGGTATATGAATAAAATTAAATGCCAACTCCCTTTTTGCTGAAATATAAGCTCCAGAAATGTTAAAGACATAACCATAAATAACTATGAACTAGGAAAGAAAAAGTGGGAGCCACCAAGTTTGTGGAAATTTATTACAGTATTCAATGTACATTTTGGTTAAGTGTATGACTAAATTCTTCATAGTTTTGACATTGGAATAGAAAAAAAAATTCTTGAAGAAGTCACACTAAACAAAATTACAAAAGGAAACATTAATGCATTTTATTAAACTACAATCAAAGATATTTCTATAATGAGTCATACTTTCATTTATATACAACATGAATGAATTAACAGAAAATATTAGAAAAAAATGAATGAAAAACTAAACAGATAAAAGTGTTTTTAAGGGAGTTTTTTTTTAAGTTAGGAATTTCAATACTATCTGTAATCATGTTTGAATTTCTTTTTAAATATTTTTTCTTATTTGGAATCTCTTTTATGGAACATTTATATGTACATTACTTGTTTGATTAAAATATGTAAAACTAAAATAATCATGAAAATAATTGTTTATGGATTATCAATAGCATTATAGACAATTTTTATTTTCTTTTTCATTCTTTCCTTCATTTTTTACATTTCTATGACAAATATACATTATTTTTAGTGAAAAGTAAAAATTTAAACCAAAATTTAATAAAAAGTAAACCTTAATTTTTATTTTTGCTAGAAGTGTATTTATCTAACTAGCAAACAAATACAAAGGTGATTTTTGTTGTTTCAGAAATTAATAATTAGAATTTTCTGTCAAATTATAGCTGACCAGTCTAAAATGACCTCTGATTCATCGCACAATATAATCCAAATTCTACATATTACCAGAACAACAAATAATATAATTTGGGTACCTTTTAAGGTGTTTTTCCCCCAGGGGGCGGTATATGAAGAATGTAAAAATTACAGCATGACACAAAAAAAGATTCCCAAAACACCACAGACATCCGATTTTATATATTTTTGCAAATAAATCATACATTTTATATACAGTCAATCCTCTATATGTGTAGATTCAACATCAGTGGATTCAAATAATCATTGCTGAAAAAAATTTTTAAACCCAAAAAGAACCACAAAATGATAACGCAAATTTTAAAATACAGTATAACATTTTTTTATATAGCACGTACATTGTATAAAGTATTAAAAGTGATCTAGAGATGATATAAAGCATATGAGAGAATTGCACAGGTGCATGTAAGTACTATGTCAAATTACATAGAAGGTTTGAGCATCCTAGGCTTCTGTTGAGTTGTAAGAGTTTTTGTGTATTTTGAATAATAGTTCCATATGTCTTTTGCAAATTGTTTTTTAGTCCATTGCTGGTCTTTTATTCTCTTGAAAGAGTCTTTTACAGAGAAGAAATTTCAAATTTCCCTAAAGGTAAATTATTTCTCTCAATTCTTTCTTTCTTGGATCTTAATTTTTGTGTTATCTCTAAAAAGTCATTACTAAATCTAAGGTCATCTAGATTTTCTCATGTTATCTTCTAAACCTTTATAGATTTGTGTTTCACATTTGGGTATCTGATCCAACTGATTTAACTTTCTGAAGGTGGTGAGGTCTGTATTTAGATTCTTTTTATTTTTATTTTGCTTGTGAATGTTCATTTGTTGCAACATCATTTGATGAAAACCTATCTTTTACTTATTGCTTTACCTTTGCTCTTTTGTCAAAGATCAGTAAACTGTGTTTATGTGTGTCCATTTCTGTGCTCTCTATTCTGTTCCATTGATCAATTTGTCTATTTGTTCACCATCACCATACTGTGCTGATTACTGTAGCTTTATAGTATAGTAAGTCTTGGGGTTGGGTACTGTAAATTCTTCAATTTTGTTCTTCTTCAATATTATGTTGGCTATTATGTACTTTTTTCCTTTCTATATCAACTTTAAAATTAATTTTTCCATAACCAACCACAAAATGACTTGCTGGGATTTTGATTGGAATGGAAATGAATATACAAATCAAGTTTGAAAGACCTTGACAATATTGTCAATATCCTGACAGAACTTAGTTTGTTTATTTATAAATGTGGATGATCTCTTAATTTACTTTGTTCTTCTTTTATTTATTTCCACAGAGTTTTATATTTTTCCTCATATAGATCTGGTATGTATTTTATTTATTTATTTATTTCCACAGAGTTTTATATTCTTCCTCATATAGATCTGGTATGTATTTTGTTTATTTATTTATTTATTTCCACAGAGTTTTATATTTTTATTTATTTCCACAGAGTTTTATATTTTTCCTCATATAGATCTGGTATGTATTTTGCTTATTTATTTATTTCCACAGAGTTTTATATTTTTATTTATTTCCACAGAGTTTTATATTTTTATTTATTTCCACAGAGTTTTACGTTTTTCCTCATATAGATCTGGTATGTATTTTGTTAAATTTATACCTAAGTATTTCTTTTGGGGGTTGCTAATGTAAGTTGTATTGTGTTTTTCTACTTGTTCTTTGTTGGTTTATAGAAAAGGAATAAACTTTTGTTTATTAATCTTGTAATCTGCAAGTTTGCTACAATTGCTTATTAGTTCCAGGAGTTTTTGTTGTTGTAGTAGATTATTTGGGGTTTTCTAAATAGGCAATTATGCATTTTGCTGACAAAGAAAATTTTGTTTTTTCCTTCACAATCTGTATGCAGCCCCCCTTTCTTGTCTTATTGCAGTACAGTGTTGAACACAGTGATAAAAGGGGATGATCCCTGCCTTCGACCTGATCTTAGTAGGAGAGTTTCCCATTTCTTATTATGTTTGATGTTAGCTGTAGGTTTTATATAGATATTTTTTATCAAGGTGAGGAAATTCTTATCTATTTCTAGTTTACTGAGAGTTATTTTATTTTTTATCATAATTGAGTATTGGAATCTGCTCAGTTCTTTTTTTACACTTTGAAATGGTCATGTGATTTTTTTTCTTATCTTATTAATGCGATGGGTTACATAAATTGATTTTCAAATATTGAACCAGACTTACATGGCTGTGATAAATTTCATATCATTATGGTGGATTTAACTTGCTAATGTTTTGTTGAGAATATGTGCATCCATATTCATGATCTGTCTTGATCTGTAGTTTTCTTTTCTTGCAATGTCTTTGTATGGTTTTGGTATTAGGAAAGTATGTTAGGAAGTATTCTTGTATTTCTATCTTTGAAAGAAATTGCAGAAAAATGTTAACACTTCTTCCCTAAATGCTTGGTAGAATTTATCAATAAATCTCTTTTGGGCTAGTGCTTCTGGTTTTCATAGTTTATTAATTATTGATTAAACTTTTAATAAATATAGGCTCATTCAGATTTTCTTGTTTAATGAGTATTGAAAGATTATGTTTTCTCAAGGAATTGGTCCATTTTTCCTATGTCATCAAATATGTGGGCATACAGTTGTTCATGATATTTCTTGACTATTCTAGTAATATCCTTGCGATCTATGATAATGTCTTGCCTTTCATTTTGATATAAGTAACTTGTGTCTTTTTCTTTCTTAGTTATCCTGGTTAGAAGCTTATCAATTTAATTTTTAAACCAGCTTTTGTTTTATTGATTTTTTATTTTTAATTTTATTGTCTTTTGTTCTAATTTTTATTATTTATTTTCATATCTTACTTTAGATTGAATTCAATCTTCTTTTAGTTTCCTAAGGTGGGAGGTTAGATTATTGATGTTGTTGTTATTATTATTATTATCATCATCATTATTTTGAGTCAGAGTCTCACTCTGTGGCCCAGGCTGAAGTGCAGTGGCACGCTCACGACCACCACAGTCTTGACCTGCTGGGCTCAGGCTATCCTTCCGCTTCAGCCTTCCAATTAGCTGGAACCACAGTCACGTGCCACCATGTCTGGCTAATTTTTCTTGATCATTGTAGAGATGAGGTCTCATCAAGTTGCCCAGGATAGTCTCGAACTTCTGGGCTTATGCAATCCTCTCACCTCAGTCTCCCAAAGTACTGGGATTACAGGCTTGAACCACCATGCCTGGTCTTAGATTATTGATTTTAGATATTTCTTATTGTCTAATATATATCATCAATGCTACAATATCCTCCTGAGCACTACTTTTTAAAGAAAAATTGTTAAAAAAAATTAACTTTTTAAAGATTTTTTCTTTTACCCGTATGTTATTTAGAAGTGTGTTGCATAATCAGAATATATGTTTTTAAAGTATTTACAGTTCTTACATTTTATCCACTCCTTTTAGCATGTGATCATAACTGTCTAGGTGAAAGGTATAAGCCCCTATTCAATTTTCTTTTTGTTTCCTGAAGTGTTCTTTATCTCTCTCCTTTCTCCACATGATTTATTAGTCATTTTTCTAGATTCTAGGTAATTGTTATTTGTATTAATATGAACAAACCTATCAAGAAACTATGGAAAAACTGTGTATGTGTGGTTACCATTTGTGGTGAAATTAAAAGGATATTAAAAATTCGACTTGCTCAGATATTCATATGTCATTCAACATATGATATTTTCAGCTTCATCAATGGACTTATTGTTTCAAGGTAAATAAAGTAAGAGGTGATCAGTGTTTTTATTTAGTTTCAAATGCCTTCATAAAATTTATAATACAGGTTTCACAACATGAGTCAATTTTATAGAATTATGCAATGCTAGAG
Organism: Carlito syrichta; assembly: GCF_000164805.1. Lineage (NCBI taxonomy): Eukaryota > Metazoa > Chordata > Mammalia > Primates > Tarsiidae > Carlito > Carlito syrichta. The sequence goes on from NW_007250508.1 coordinate 254,807, forward strand.
ATAGAAAGAAGGCTAATGCTTATTGTCTGTTCATTTTATGAATGAAAAATAAGTTCAGAAGTAAAGTCTTACTCAGGTCATAAAATTGCGATTTGACTGTTCTGAATAAACTGCAATTTTTTCTCTAATGATGGAATTTTTATTTTCCATGTTGATTGCTATTTCTAGAAATGCAAGATATAAATAACTATTGCTATTTTTAGAAATGCAGAATATTTTGCAACTGCAGTCTCTCAAGTTATTGAAACTAGAGAGGGGGATTTCTTTCTGAGAAACTTGCCCGTGGCAGGTCTTCCTGCCATGAATCTTCCTTTTTCCTCCTCTTCTACTTGCTAATAAACTCTGTTAAAAGAAAAAAAAAAAGACTAGGCGACAAGCATGGTGATTATTTAACACTTCCACCATTGAAGCTGGTGATACTTCTTATGACAATTTAGATTTGCTTCTTTTCAAACCATGGAAAACAAGAACTGTGATTGCGTGGAGCCCAATAAATGAAAGTCTGCTGACAAAATGATTTAATACAGACTGTGTAAAGTGTCAATTATTAAATATTTCATACCCAATGATAAGGGACACAGACAGATAAATTACCACTTTAGTGACACATTAGAGAATATGCTCAGCAGACATAGGGCACCTGAATTGACAAGTTAGAAATGACCCCATTAGAGGAGGACAAATCACAAGAAAAGAAAAAGAAAACTTCATACTTTACATAGAATGACCGTGTGAGATGTTATCCTGAATTTTCCTGACAGATTTAGTAAACAGAGAGCCATTTTTAGCAAAATTTGAGCACCTAAAGGGTTATTTCCCTAAGATACAATTTTTATTGTCAGAATACTTAATATTGATCTCAATAGCCTTTAAGTCAAGACTATTTTTTCAAACTGGAAATAAAAATAGCATAGAAGCAAAATATATTCTCAATAGATCATCTAATTTAATAATCACATATTGTTCAACTGTGTAATAAGTAATCTTATCTTCATTGATTTTACTAATTCCCATAGATGTATGTATATGTTTGCATTTTATGCAGTTTGATATACATTAAAGTATTCCAATTTGCTTTTCTCTCTTGTTTTATGTTAATGAGCACAAAATATTAGAGTTTATATGGATATGATAAACCTCTATTTTTTTATTATAGATCATACTTGCAGTCTTCAAAAGGACAATGTCTATACGTTTATGTCCAGTAGTATGCTTCTCAAACTACAACGTATTTGCAAACACTTGGGCATATTATTAAAATCAGATTTAATTAATATGAGTTGATCTGAGATTCTGCATTTCTAGGAATCTTCCAGGGGATGTTGATGTTGCTGTTCCACAGAGGAAACTTTAAGTAGAACACTAGAGCAAGTGTCCCAAGCAGCACCTGGGAGGTTGTCAGAAAGGTAAATTTATGACCTTCATCTCTAAGGGTGGGCCCAGGAACTCAAAGAACCACTGTCAAATGCTAATCATTCTTCCAAGTTATTTTAATTTAATTCATTTTTTGTTCTTATCTCTCTTTTTATGCAAATAGGCCTTTAACAAGAACTCTCTATAATATTAATATACAGTATACTGCATATTAAGTTTACTTGGCTCTTTGCATAAAACTCTTGAGAAGTTTTAGAATAGTCAGTTTTTCTCTTTTGAACCAATAGGCATTGACTGAATTTAAAACTGAAATTTAACAAGAGAAAAATGCAGAGAGTTTTAAAATTGTAAAAGTTACAGTTTTTAGCATAGATTTATTTTTCCTCTTTTTTCCAGTAAAAATTTCTCTTATAAAGAATGGAGTATATCAATTGTATAAAATTATACTGTATACTAATATATATTTATAATATATTTGATGTCAATTATTGTTTATTAGATCTTCCTGGTTTCTTCAAAATGTTATCAAATTCAGTATCTTTTAAAAATTTATTTATATTAGTTTAAAGGTTTTTAAAATACAATTAAATCAAAGCTTATTTCATTTAAGAAGTGATTATTTTGGCCAGGCACTGTGGTTTGTGTCTGTAATCCCAATATTTTGAGATGCCAAAGAGGGAGAATTATTTGACCCCAGGAGTTAGCGACCAGACTGGAAAACAAAGTGATACCTTGTCTTTAAAAAAACAAACAAACTTTTCATGGTGGCACACACCAGTATTCCCAGCTACCTGACAGATCAAGGCAGAAGAATTGCTTGAGCCCAGGAGATGGAAGCTGCAGTGAGCCATAATTGTGTCACTGCACTCCAGCCTGGACAACATAGTGTGAATCACACACAAAGCATGAGCAAAATGTTTTTAATGTGTCTACCTATATGCTATGTTGAATTATATTAAATATTAAACATTGGATAATTTTCCATGTTTTATTTTTCTGGAATTTGATTAATTTCTTATAATATCAAAACAATGAGTAAAAAGAAATTATGACATCAGTGTTTAAGTAACAGTTAAATAAAATACTGTGCACTCTAAAATTGTTTTCAAACTTTGACATAAATGCCAGACTCTGAACAAGCAAAATTTCCTTCCTAATTTTTAACTAAAATTTTATAATGGTTATATGAAATTGTATTAATCTAATTAAGCATATTTTATAAAGACCACACAGAGCAAATGATATATCAATATTTTAAAGGCATCAATCTACATTTTATCAAATATATAAAATGTATCTATAGTTCACTTTAAAATATTTTTATAATATTTTGAATGATGTTTCTTATTTTTGTGTTGAAATTAGCCAAACACAATGTATTTAATGGCAATTGCTTGTTCCTTATAAAAATTGACACGTTCTAGAAATTTTAATAAATCAAGAAAAACTTCAAAAATTTTAAAAAATAGATAATGAAAATATTATTAATACAAAATATTACAATTCATACAGTTAGAATGATATTATTTCTAAATAAAAAAGATTGTAACAGGGAAATTAGACATAACTGTGTTTAAATTCTGACTCATTTATTAACTAGCAATTGTGTAAAACATATCTATCTAATTTTCACGCTTCTTAATTTGTAAAAGTTGGCACAATGGGGACAATAAAATAATGTACTTCAGGATTGTCCTAAGAATTAAATAAGTTGATATTTATAAAATGCTTATTATAATTTCTAGGACATTAAAATTGTCAGTCTTGGTTATTATTACTTACTATTGTTAGTTATGTACTTTTTACTGATATTACTATTAGTCATTTGACTGGGTGCTAAACAGGAAGTGTATCAGCTGATTCAGGGGATTACAAATGAAAAATGCCTGAAAACTTTGCCTGATTGTCTCTGGTTTTTCAGCCAGCACAGGTCTAAAGGCTACCATAGGCTAGTCAGTGTCTAATTCCACCATCAATTGATTCAGATCAAACAAATGGAGACCTAAAACTTATAAAATCTTCTCTACAAGTTACAATCAAATATAAGTAATAGCAAGCCTTATTTTTCCTAAAAAATGTAGCAGATTTATATTTATCTTCACTCTGATTTTATTTTATCTCTATTAATAAGATTTGAATATATTATAAAAGATTGAAAATAGTTTTATTTGCTGTCTGTTGTCTTAACCCAGTCTCATAATTAACAACTAAAATTAGATACTAGAAAATAGATAATGAGATTGATATTTCTTTCACTGTCCATTGGTCTTTTCTTTTTTAACTTGTGTTTTTTGCCCCATGTTTGAAGTTGTTTGTTTTTTTTTTAATAAATGCTTCCAACCTGGGAGAAGAAATGACTTAACATAGAGTGTTGGAAGCGATTAATGCCTGTCTAGAGAGCACAGTGAAACATGAGTACCTTCACTGTAACCCAGGCAAGCATTAATCAGTACCTCAGCACAGCCTGAAGTGACTTTTTGTGATAATAAAAATGGAATTTTCCCCCAAATATATGTCAAAAATGTGTGTTCCAAGTATTTTTCTGGAAAGAAACAGTTTTTGATGAAAGCATTTTCTTTTTTATATGAAATGAAACATTTTCTGATTTGACACACAGCATGTCAGTTCTGGGGTGGTTAGGAAAATATACCACTTAGAACACAAAAAAATGAATGGTGGTTGTAAATTATATCAAAGCCCATTACACAAAGAGAATGTTCTTCAAAGCTAGGTAATACCATATATATATATATATATATATACACACACACACGCACATAAGGGTTATCAAAAACCCATTAAATTTGACCCTTTTAGGTTTTCCAGCTGAGATTAATTTCCCAACATAACATCCCCTTTTAAAGAAAACCTTTCTTTCTCAGAAGCTCTTATTTTCATGGGACCTTTCCACCATTTCCCTGATAGCCAGGGGCTAACCAGCAATCCTTCACAATCTCGTAAGGCATTTCATTTAAATTTATATTGAGAAATTTATAGTCTTATTAAGTTGTCTTCCCCTGAGATTCATTTTGCCATGTTTCATTGGTATGTCATTTTAAATAGGTGCCATTTAAAAGCTTGCCCCATATTTTTACGGGCCATACTACAATCAAATGAGGTTAAATCAAGACTTGAATGCTTCTTTGTGGATAACCACAGAAGATACTTTTCGATATTTTGGTTTTATATTGCTTATTCATATGTACTGATTGAAGTTTCTGATTGTTCAATATATTTGATTCTAAATCTTATAGAATAATGGTTATAAATAATGATCATAAATAATTAATGATTGTGCTCATATTAAGAAACAACAAAGTCTATGGCTTAATAGTTTAATATTTTAATGAGCTGTTTTGTTTTTTACCTCAATATGGTCTTGGTCATTGAAACAGTACTTCTTGAGGAATTTCTTTCCTCTTTTCCAAAGTCAGATGCTTTAATTCAAAATCTGTAGACTCATCTCACCTTAACTATAATATTGAGTTTTGAGGCCTCCAAATTTACATGTTTCTGAACAAATTTTATTTTCCTAATATTCTTCTGGAAAAAAAAGAACAAAGTGTTTTGAAACAACAGAGATTTTTTAAAAATCTGACATGTTAAGAGTTTTTCCATAGACATGCCTCCAGAAGAAGTTGAAATAATATTAATTTACAACGAAAACACTCAGTAGTCATCCTCAGCAACAAAACCACTCAAGAGATGATGGTGATAAGGACTGTACTAGTTACCTAGGGCTGCTATAGCAAAGTATTTTTCACAGTTCTAGAGGCTAGAAGTTTAAAATAAAATGTCATAAGGGACAGGCTCTCTCCTATAACACTAGGGAAGAATGACCCTGCCTTTTACTAGCTTCTGGATGTTACCAGCAACACTTGGCATTCTATAGTTTGTAGCCACATAACTCCAGTCTTTGTCTATATCTTCACGTTGATTTTTATCCTGTGTTGTCTTCTTCTCCTCTTCTTAAAAAAATGTTGTTATATTGATTTAGGGTTTACTCTAATGACTTTGCCATCACTTTATTAACATCTGCAAAGACTGTTTCCAAATAAGGTTATATTCAAAGGTACCAGGGGTTAGAACTTCAACATATATTTTGTGGGGACACATTCATGCCATAACAATGATGATGATAATAATAATAATAGTAATAATAATGTATACACACATATTTTGATTCTTGTTACTATTATCTCTAGTCCTTTTTAACATTTAGCAAAATGGAAATTATTATTACCATTTGGTCTGTGAGGAAATTGAGTCTCAAAGAGATAAAGTGATTTTTTTCACTTTATCTCTCTGAGTGTAGAGTCAATAAGTGTCAGAGCAAAGATGAGAGTCTAGTTTTGACTTGTGCTACAACCAACTTCATTATCAGAATAATTTGACAATGTTTGACCCACTGGCAGTAGTGTCCAGGAGTAGCTGCTAGTTCAACATATCACCTCCAAATCATTAGTCTCTCCATCAATGGTCTCCAACATTATCAGCCCTAAAAACTTTTCTAGCAACCAGAGAAATTTGTCCTTGTGATTTAAACGTTCTAGTTGTGTGTGTTGTCTCATTTAGTAAATAGAAATTCTCAGAGGTGATACGTTTTTAGAAATTGTTAATCATAAGGTTATGAGGTATTCCTTGCTTACTAAATAGTTAATGAGTCCTGTCACTGTTGAACACCTTAATATTTTCTTTTCTATGCATCCCTGCCATGACAGGAATCCTGCTGAGACAGCTACTGTCTTACAGAGACCACTCATAGACATAGTTCATCAGGTCCCAGATACATCTGGCATTGAAAATACAGCCTGGAAAGAGATTGACCAGATACTACAGTGGTACAGTGTGCAGACACTGGAGAATAATAGATTAAGTTTAGATTTTCAGATTGTCACTTACTAGAAGTGTGAATGAGGGACAAAGTAATAATGCCTACCTTGCAGAGTTGTGAGAATTTAATAGCATACATAAAAGCACACAGTGTTGGGAATATAGTATATTCTGAATCCTGTTAGCTGTGTTTTAAATTTCTTAATCATTAGCAGACAGAACATATTTATTACTAAGATCAGTGTTTAGAATGTTTCTCAAGACAAACCTGTGGAACGATAAAAAAAAAAAAAAAAAGCCACACTCCTAGTCCCATTTTTCTAGATTTGAGATGTGTCCTGAGGAACATCTGAGGTTCTATTGCATTCCTTTGTCTTAAAATAAGTTCTCATATAAAATATATATGAAAAGAAAATCTTCATTTCCTTTAGGCATGTCTAAATCAAGATAAGTCTAAATCAAGATAACATGGAATTTTGAAACAAACTTTCCTCATATTTTTCTTCACACATGTAAATATAGGACATAGAGTACACAAGATAATAGAATCCTAGGAACATCAATCTATTCTATATTTATTTCAAATAGTTATAAAATATAAATACTGATACGAACAAAGATTACATAATTTTATTGTTTTTATAATTGCATGACTTGACTCCAGCAAGCATTAAAAATCTCATTATTAGCATAATTTCAGTAGCAGAGCTATTTGAAAATGCAATTTTAAGTTGCAGATGTTCTGTTAACTTTATAAGGACATTTACTGCCTTTAATGGATTATTCTAGCTTCATATCTTGAAAAGAGTATAGGTCTGAGTCAAGATTGGGCATTTATTTTCTGTTTGACCAACATATGATTATATTAAGTATGTTTTCTTTCTGGAAAACAATGGATAATATTATCATACCTTATGACTGCAAAATAAAATAAAACATCCAAGTAGATAAAATCATTTTAAAAGACTACATCTTCTTAAGTTATTTTTATTATTGTAATTGTAAGTCCATCTTTAAAATTTTATTATTAAATTAATTCATCTTTTGACAACTAATTTTATTGCTAAACTCCATTCTAAGCACTGAGGATGCAAGTTTCTTGAATTATAAAAATGCACTCTTGGTAAATATCAGGTGGGGAATTATATTAGGGCTCACCATCACCCTAATCTTGATTATTATATTTCCTCTTCCTAATTTTTCTTTTCCCCTCTTTCTTGTTCTTCTCTCTTTTGGTTTGCTTTCACTGAAACTTTTGGGCTTGTCAAGAATGTAAAGTTTATAGACGAAGATATATGTGAGGAAAGAAATAGGTTATGAGAAATTGTTGGTTTAACTAAAAGATGTGCTAACCTGAAAATCAAAGGATAAATATAGCTTGACATTAATAACTATGCATTATAAAGTATACCAATCAATTATACTGGAACTAAGCTTTCGCACTTATGAAATAAAATAATTTTTTTTTTTTTTGAGTTGGAGTCTCACTCTGTCACCCAGACTGGAGTGCAGGGGCTGCTTCCAGCCACCGCAGCCTCTACCTGCTGGGCTCAGGCGATCCTTCCACCTCAGCCTTCCAAGTAGCTGGAATTACAGGCATGCGCTACCATGCCCAGCTGATTTTTTGATTTATTGTAGAGATGAGGTCTTGCTGCCCAGGCGGGTCTCGAACACGCGGGCTCAGGCAATCCACTCACCTCAGCCTCCCAAAGGCATAGGATTACAGGCTGAGCCACCGAGCCCGGCTATAAAATAATTTTTCAATTGTAATATATATAAGACACTTCTAGAAGATATATAATATATAGACATAGACATATTTCTAGAAGATACATAAAGGAGATGGTTGCAGAAAAATGTTTATTTTAATATTTCTAGTAAATAGTAAAATAATTTTCTTGATTCCATTTAATAAATTTTATATGTATGTCTTTAAGTGATTATCTATTCTGCTTTCAACCCAAAAGATAAATTGAAATGAAAATCAGGAATAAAATAAATAAAACTCAATAAATCATGGAAAGAGTGGTGATCCTCAAACTAAAAAGTGTCATAAATAAGTTATACATAAATTAAATATTAGAGGGTATCATTAATTTTAGATTTCTTATTATTCCATTCAGTGGTTCTGAATGTCTCTAATTGTCTAAGAAAGTCTAAGGTTATTTGTAACATCATTTAAAGCTTTACATTACTTAATTTTTTAATAAAGAAATAAAAACTTGTTTAGTGCCAATATTTAAAATTGTTTGATCAAATATGAGTATACAAAAGCACTCATAGGAACTAAACAGTCTACTAGAGGAGCATTTTTCTGAGGACCTAGCACATATTAGGCATATCAGAATGAACGTATTTGCATGCACAATTTTCTTTGATCTTTATCATAGCTATGTAAGTGATATGTTAATATTCCCAACATAAAGGGGGGAAAATTGAGGCTCAAAGAGTTTAATAACTTTTTTTTTTTTTTTTGAGTTGTAGTCTCACTCTCTCACCCAGGCCGGAGTGTAGTTGCATGCTCATGGTCACCTTAGCCTCTATCTGCCGGGCCCAGGCCATCCTTCCTTTTTAGCCTTCCAAATAGCCAGAACAGCAGGCATGTGCCACCACATTCAGCCAATTTTTTTTTTTTTAATTGTAGAGGCGAGGTCTCACCGTGTTGCCCAGGGTTGTCTTGAACCCTTGGGTTCAGGAAATCCTCTCGCCTCAGCCTCACAGTGTGCTGGGATTATAGGCGTGAACCACTGGGCCTGGCTAATTTAGTAACTTAATAAAATTACATTGTTAGTCTGTTAGCCGGGCTCGGTGGCTCAGCCTGTAATCCCGCGCCTTTGGGAGGCTGAGGTGAGTGGATTGCCTGAGCCCGCGGGTTCGAGACCCGCCTGGGCAACGAGACCTCATCTCTACAATAAATCAAAAAATCAGCCGGGCGTGGTAGCGCGCACCTGTAATTCCGGCTACTTGGAAGGCTGAGGTGGAAGGATCACCGGAGCCCAGCAGGCGAGGCTGCGGTGGCCGGGAGTGGCCCCTGCACTCCAGTCTGGGTGACAGAGTGAGACTCCAACTCAAAAAAAAAAAAAAAAAAATTACATTGTTAAAAAAGGGTAGAAGTGACCTATAAATTTTTTTATATCTGAATCCACAACTAATGTCATTTCCTCCATATAAGGGTGCTACCCTAGAAAAAAACAATGCTGTGAACCATCGTTCTTGCTTTCATGCCATTTACAATGCCCTTTTTGAAACTTATATATATACAGAAGAAAAAATACTATTTTTCACTTTTCTACATGTTATAATTCTGCCATCTTAATCCAAGTCACTATCCCCTCCATGTTAACAGTTATAATAAGCAGTTTTTTTTCCCCATAGACCGCATCCCCATTCAATCTATTCTTTGTAGAATGGCGAGTGATGATTCTTAAAAATATGAGTCAAATTACTGCAATTCTTTGTTTAAAAAAATCTGCAATACCTGCACAATGCTCTTAGAATAAAATCCGACATGATGTAACTGGAGCTTCCCTTTGTAATCTCATGGTGTATATCTTGCACCACTTAAACATCACAAAAACTTTTTCTGAGCTTTGAGCTTTCACATAAACTATGTTTTCACCTGAAAATCTTATTGAAGAACGACATCTATTATTTATCATTCAGAGCTTAGCTTAAAGGTCATTTGTACAGAGTAGGTCATGTTCTTTCCCTTTTTATCACTTATAATCTATGGTTAATTTTGTGTTTAACATCTATTTCTATTCCCTGGTTTTTTTTTTGCAGCTTCTTTTTTTAAAAAACATATTTTTTATTATAAAATTGTGTGATACAGTTAAGGGTTAGGTATACAAATGTGCATCGTTCAGGAACCCTTGTTAATAAGGGGTGTCCCCCCCGTCCCCAGACAGATATTGACTACCATTAATCCCACCTCCCGTCCCCTCCGTACCCCCCCATAGTTCCCCACCACTGTCAGTCCTTTTCTTATAGTATTATGATAGATGTTCAAGCTCCACTATATGTGTGAGAACATGTGATACTCAGATCCTTGTTTCTGTGAGAGATCACTCAGTATCATAGACTCTAGTTCCATCCAGGTTGCTACGAAATTCATGATTTTGTTCTTTTTTACGGCTGCATAGCATTCCATCGTGTATATGTACCACATTTTTTAATCCAGTCCTCTTTTGAAGGACAGCATGGTTGGTTCCATGTTCTTGCTATTGTGAACAATACTGCGATAAACATTCGTGTGCGGGTATCTTCTTGATAGAGTAATTTGAGTTCTTCAGGGTATATTCCCAGTAGAGGGATTGCAGGGTCATATGGGAAGTCGATATTTAGTGCTTTTAGGAATCGCCACACTGCATTCCACAGAGGTTGCACTAGTTTACATTCCCACAAACAGTGTAATAGTGTTCCCTTTTTGCCACATCCTTTCCATCATCTGTTATTTTTTGAGTTATTGATAATAGCCATTCTGACTGGAGTTAGGTTGTATCTCAGTATAGTTTTAATTTGCATCTCCTTGATGATTAGTGAGGTTGAACATTTCTTCATGTGTTTGTTGGCTGCTTGGATGTCTTCCTTTGAGACATCTTCTGTTCATATCTTTTGCCCACTTCATAATAGGGTTGTTTATTTTTTTTCTTTTCAACACGTTTGAGTTCCTTGTAGATCCAAGATGTTTGGCCTTGGTCAGACCTGGAGTTGGCAAATACTTTTTCCCAGTCAGTGGGCTGTCTCCCTGCTCTTTTGATGGTTTCTTTGGCTTTGCAGAAGGTTGTCGGTTTAATGAGGTCCCACTTGTCTATCTTATCTCTTATGGACCGTGCATTTCGGGTATTGCTCAGGAATTGGATGCCAGTTCCAATTTCCATAAGAGTGTGTCCTGTGTTTTCTAAGGTTCTTATGGTTTGAGGTTTTACATTTAGGTCTCTGATCCATTTAGAGTTAATTTTTATGTATGGGGATAGATAGGGGTCTTGTCTGAGTCTTCTGCATGTGGTCAGCCAGTTTTCCCAGCACCATTTACTGAATAGGCTCTCCTCTCCCCAGTGGTAGGTGGTGGAGGCTTTGTGAAAGATGAGTTGGTTGAGAAATTGAGGTTTTGCTTCTGAAATCTCAATTCTATTCCATTGGTCTATATGCCTGTTCCTGTACCAGTACCAAGCTGTTTTGATTATTGTAGCTTTATAGTAAAGTTTGAAGTCTGGTAATGTGATACTTCCTGTTTTTTTTTTTGTTTTTTGTTTTTTGCTGCGGATTGTTCTGTCTATTCTTGGTCATTTGTGTTTCCATATGAATTCCTGTGTTGTTTTTTGTAGGTCTGAGAAAAATGTTGCTGGTAATTTGATGGGTATTGCATTAAATCTGTAGATTGCCTTAGGTAGAATGGACATCTTCACAATGTTGATTCTTCCAATTCATTAGCATGGGATATTTTTCCATTTGTTTGTGTCATCTTTGATTTCTTTGAGCGGTTTTTATAGTTTTCATTGTAAAGTTCTTTCACGTTTCTGGTTAGGAAGATGCCAAGGTATTTCATTTTTTGTGTGGCTATTGTGAATGGAATTGTGCTTTTTATTGGGGTTTCTGTTTGTTTATTGGTGTAAGGAAATGTGATTGTCTTTTGCACATTTATTTTATACCCTGAGACTTTGACAAAGTCCTTTATCAGTGTAAGAAGGTTTTTGTCAGATTCTCTTGGGTTTTCAAGGTACACAATCATGTCATCTGCAAAGAGAGATAAATTGACTTCCTCTTTTCCTATTTGGGTACCCCTGATTGCCTTCTCTTCTCAATTTCTCTAGCCAGGACTTCCAATACTATATTGAACAGGACAGGTGAGAGTGGGCATCCTTGACTTGTTCCAGTTTTCAGGGGAAATGATTCAAATTTTTGTCCATTTAGGAGTATGCTAGCTGTGAGTTTCTCATAGATGGCTTTTAGTATTTTGAGGTATGTTCCACGTATGCCTAGATGTTTAAGGGTTTTTATCAATAAGGGGTGCTGGATTTTATCAAAGCCTTTTTTGGCATCTAATGATGTAATCATGTGGTTTTTGTTTTGACATCTTTTGATGGATTTAATTACATTTACAGTTTTACGAATGTTGACCCAGGCTTGTGTCCCAGGGATGAAGCCTACTTTGTCACGATGGATGATTTTTGAGATGTATTGTTGAATCTGGTTTGCTAGGATCTTGTTGAGAATTTTAGCATCAATGTTCATCAAAGATACTGACCTGTAGATCTCTTTCTTTGTTGGGTCTTGACCTGGCTTGGATATCAATGTGATGTTAGCTTCATAAAATGATTGGGGAGAGTTCCATCTTTCTCAATCACATGGAATACCTTCAGTAGACTTGGTATCAGCTCCTCCTTAAGTGTCTTGTAGAAATCTGCTGGAAAACCATCTGGTCCAGGGCTTTTTTTTGTAGGTAGTCTTCTTACTATGTAGTCAATTTTCTTGATTATTATTGGTTTATTTAGGGTCTCAATTTCTTCTTGTTTCAACCTAGGCAGGTTACTTGATGTCAGAAAGTCCTCCATTTCATTAAAGTTTTCAAGTTTGTTTCTATACAAGTGCACATAGTAGTCTCTAATGATCTTTTGTATTTCTTCAGGGTCAGATGTGACTTCATCTTTTCTGTTTCTGATTGTGTTTATTTGGGTTTTTTCACTCTTTTTCTTGGTCTAGCAGGGGAACATCGATCTTGTTTATCCTTTTGAAGAACCAGTTTTTTGTTTCCCTGATGTTTTGTATTATCTTTTTGTCTTCTATTTCCTGGATTTGGGCTTTTGTTTTGGTGATCTGCATTGTTCTGCTGAAGTTAGGGTTTTGGTGGTCTTGCTTTTCCAGCTTCCTTAGGTGGCTTGTTAGGCTGTTAATCTGTGATCCTTCCATTTTCTTCATGTGCATTTATAGGCATGTGATTCTCCTCTTACTGTAGCTCTCATGGCATCCCAGAAATTTTAGTAAGATGTTTCTTCATTTTCATTTATTTCCAGCTATCTTTTAATCTCTGTTTTGATTTCATCATTGACCCAGGAGTTGTTTAGCATCATGCTGTTTAGTGTCGATGTCTTTGTGGGTTTTGGGTGGACAGTGTTGGGGTTGATGCTTATTTTTATTCCACTGTGGTCTGAGAAGGTGCATGGAAAATTTTGATCCTTTTAAATTTGCATATACTTGATTTATGGTTAAGTACGTGGTTGATCTTAGAGTATGTTCCATGCTGTGATAAGCAGAATGTATATTCTGTGGTCATTGGATAAAGTGTTCTGTAGGTTTCAATTAAATCCACTTGGTCAAGAGTCATATTGAGGTTCCAGATCTCGTTGCTGATTTTTTGTCCTGATGATCTGCCTAGGGTTGTGAATGAGGTATTGAAGTCCCCAGCTATGATAGTGTCAGAGTTGATATCTTTTTTGAGTTTATGTAGAAGCTGTTTTATGAAAGATGGCACTCCTATGTTGGGTGCATATATGTTTAAGATGGATATTTCTTGTTGATGGATTGAACCTTTTATCATTATTTAGTGGCCTTCTGTATCTTTTTAAATTTTTAATAGTTTGAAGGGTATCTTGTCTGAAATTAAGATTGGGACTCCTCCTTTCTTTTGTGTTTCATTCGCATGAAAGTTTGTTTCCCATCCTATTACTTTGAGTCTATGAGTGTTCTTTCTAATGAGGTGAGTCTCTTGAAGGCAATAAATTGTTGCCTGGTGATAATTTATCCATTTTGCCATTCTATGTCTTTTCAGTGGTGCATTTAGTCCGTTCACATTTAGACTAATTATTAAAATGCGTGAGTTGATCCGTGTCATAAGGTTCTTACAGAGTTGATGTTTCTGTTTGTTTGTTGTCTTTCTTTTGGTTTTGGAGTTGGTGCATGTGTGTTTTTAATCTTTTTCCTATACTCTTGTGAAGAACGTTGTTGTTCTTTTTTCCTTTTCTTCTATGTTCAGTACTTTCTGAAGTGTTTCTTGTAGAGGTGGTCTGGTTTCAGTGTAGGTTCTTAGAGATTGGATATCTGGGAAAGATTTCAATTCTCCCTCACTGATGAAGCTTAACTTGGCAGGTAGGTTATTCTCGGTTGAAATTATTTATTTTTTAGAACTTTGAAGATAGGGCTCCAAACTCTTGTAGTCTACAGGGTTTCTGTAGATAAATCTGCTGCTATTATAATTGGTCTTCCCTGGTAGGTAGTCTGACCTTTTTCTCTTGCTGCCTTTAGGATTTTTTTCTTTTGTAGCTACTTTGTTTAGGCGAATTATTATGTGTTTGGGAGTTGGTCTTCTCGTTTGTTTTCTTGCAGCAGTTCTCTGAATCTCTTGCATTTGAATTTTTGCATCACTGATGAGATGAGGGAAGTTTTCTTGAATGATTTCATGAAATGTTTGTTCCATTGTGGCCTCTGACTCTTCTCTCTCTGCCTCAGGAAGGCCAATTACTCTTAAATTGGGTCTCTTGAAGTAATCATTCATCTCTTGAAGGTTTTGTTCTGTCTTTTTAAGCTTCTTTTATATGTTTTTGGCAGTTTGGGTTAGTTCTGTATTTTGGTCTTCAAGTTCTGAGATTCTTTCTTCTACTTGGCTAATTCTGCTTTCCATGTTTATTAGTTTGTTGTTTATTTCCATCACAGTATTCTTTACTGCTGTTATTTCTGTCATCAGCTCCCTCCTATTTTCCTCTTGTCTCTCCTCAATTTTTTAAATTCTGTCTATTAATGTCTTGATGTCTGGGTTTGTTGCATGTGACCAGTCATTCTGGGGGCTCTTGATTGTTTGTGTTCCAAAGTCTGTTTTCTCAGTATCTTTCCTCCCAGGGGTTTATGTAAGCCCTATATTCTTTTGGTTTTTCTTCATTTGTGCAGAATTTTCCTCCCTACTTTTCCCTTCCCTCCACTTCCCCGTCTTCTTTAATTCTGTTATTCAGGGGTGGAGGGGTTGCTTTTACTTCTATTTTTTCAATCTCCTATTCTTCCTAATGTATTTCCTCTTGCTGTGTTCAATTCTGGAGATGGACTGTAGGTTGAGAGAAGTCCTTTGTGCAGTTTTGAGATTTAATTAAGGGGGGAGCTGTGATTCAAAATCTCTCTGCAGATCTCAGTATCTGCCAACAGGTGTATGGATAATTTGAAACCTATTCTCCACTGCCTTGCAATCTGTCCATGCAGTGGGGTTGTAGGTTTACTCCCTGAAAGCAAAATGTGGTTAACAGAGGGAAGAAAATGGAGCAGGCAGTGGGGGGAAGGGGGGATGGAGAGAGAGAGGAGTGAGAGGGAAAACAGATGAGTGTACCGACTGGAAAGTGTAAAGAGACACAAATACTGAAACAAATATAAAGAAAAACAATAACCATGACTGAAAACTAACCAACAGCCATATAAAAAACTAAAACATACAATGATGCTAACGTACAACCTAACCAACCTCCTTATTGGTGTGCTATTCCTGTATACAAAGATGGGATTTACAGAGAAATAAGGAAAAAAAAGGAAAAGGTATAGATTAAAGTCAGTAAACTAACAGAACCAACCTGGCACACTCTAAGTCTTTTCCTTTAAGTCCAACGTCCTTTCAGCTTTGATTTCTAACTGTCTGGTAGAATTGTACACAGTTAGGGTCAGTTGCCCCTGGCCTGCTATGAAGAGAAGTTCAGATATGGGTTCCCTGCCCAGTCTATTACTGAGATCTGGCCTTGTCTATTTGTCAATGGGGAAGAGCATCTCTCATTCCCGTTTTGATGTTGTTACCTTGGATCCCCAGCAGGTGGTGCTATCTCACCGCTCCAGTAGACCTTTATCTGCAGCAGCTGAAGCCTGCAGTTCAGAGGGGAGGGAGTGGGCATTGGTATCCCCGCCAGTGGTGGCCACCTCCCCATACACGGGGGGAGCGCCATAGGCCTGGCTCCAGGAGAGGGGCATGTCATGGCAGTGGCAGTGGCAGCAACTAGGCAGTGGCAATCTCAGAAGATCCTGTTTGCGGGGGCTTCACAGTCCGAAGTCATGGGTTGTCTCAGTCATGGGTGGGCAATGACTTTAGCAGCA
Source organism: Carlito syrichta (assembly GCF_000164805.1). Classification (NCBI taxonomy): domain Eukaryota; kingdom Metazoa; phylum Chordata; class Mammalia; order Primates; family Tarsiidae; genus Carlito; species Carlito syrichta. The sequence goes on from NW_007250508.1 coordinate 271,070, forward strand.
GTATCCATGGCTGTGGCAGTGACCCAGACTGCTGTGATGTCTGAGCAGTGGCGGTAGTGGCAGCTGAGCTCCCTGTGAAGAGCAAGCTGCCGAAGATGGAAGTTGCAGCCCATGGGAGAGAGCTAGGGTCTTTATGAGTGTTCTCTTTCAGAGAGGGTCTCACAGACCATGCTACTCCATTGTCATCTTGCCAGAACCTATTTCTATTCTTAAAAAGTAATTCCCTAAATAATGTACCTATCATTTGTGACTATCTTTTTTATTGCCATACACTGTACCTGGAATAGAATCAGTGCATATTTAATCATTTATTCATTCAAAAATTTTTGTTGAATATGTACTATGTTGCAGGCATTATTTTAGGTACAAGGAATATGTCAGCAAACAAAATAGGCAAAAATGTCTGTATCCTTTTTTTTTTTTTTGAGTTGGAGTCTCACTCAGTCACCCAGACTGGAGTGCAGTGGCCGCTCCCGGCCACCGCAGCCTCTACCTGCTGGGCTCTGGCGATTCTTCGGCCTCAGCCTTCCGAGTAGCCGGAATTACAGGCGTGTGCTATCACGCCCAGCTAATTTTTTGGTTTATTGTAGAGATGAGGTCTCTCTAAAGTGCCCAGGCAGGTCTCAAACCCATGGGCTCAGGCAATCTACTAACCTCGGTCTCCCAAAGCGTGGGATTACAGGCTGAGCCACCAAGCCCAGCCTATGTCTGTATTCTTAAGTTTTCATTATAGTATACAAAGAAAGATAATATACAACAAGCATATAAATGTGTGACTTTTATATATACAACATACATACAAACATACAAATATGTGACATTTTAGAAAAAGTTGATCATTGCTATGGAAATAGAGGGAAATAGGAATCATGAGAGAGCTGCAATATTAAATGAGTGGGTAGAGTAGGACTCATTGAAAACAAGTGATGTACTTAATAAATATTTATCAAAGAATACATGAATTTTAAAAGAAAATTTTTAAAATGCTCCCAAAGATCATGGTCATATCATGAGTATTTGGGGTAAAAGTAAATTTATCAATAAGAGATAAATTAGGAATCATTGTATAAGAATTTTTCTTCTAAAAATTATGTATGTATTTATTATAGAACTGTGTGGTACAAGGAAGGATTTACTACATAACTAGGCTGCACGCAGGTGATGCTTGGGCTTCTAGAGGTTCTCACTTAGAAGCTCTGTTGTCACATGTCCCCCATGCTCCTCCTTTCGTCCCTTCCACTCCTCCCTAAAAGTGCCCAGTGACTGCCAATCCCACCCTTATGTTAATGTGGCTAGTTTTCAGGGTTCACTTATGAGTGAGAACATGTCATATTCAGTTATTTGTTTCTGTGATAGTTCACTTAGTATGATGACCTCCAACTTCATCCAAGTTCATACAAAGGTCAGGATTTTGGTCTTTCTTTATGACTGCATTGTATTCTACTGTGTGTGTGTGTGTGTGTGTGTGTGTGTGTGTGTGTGTGTGTGTGTGTATAAGCTCCATCTTATAGCTGGGGTGTGCATATTCTCTCTTTTTTTTAATTCTTATTTTAATGGTGTGGGGTACAACTTGGGGTTAAGTATACAAACAGTGTCTCCCCCCATCCCCGGGAAATTTCCCACTGCTGCCAATCCCTTTTTTATAGTATAAGTGTTCAGGGTCCACTTATGAGTGAGAACATGTGGTACTCAATTCTTTGTTTCTGTGATGAATCACTGAGTATTAAAGACTTTAAATCTGTCCAAGTTGCTGTGAAATTCACCAATGAAATCCAATCAGAATGGCCAACATCAATAACTCAAAAAACAATAGATGCTGGAGAAGATGCAGGGAAAAGGGAATGTTTCTACACTGTTGGCGGGAGTGTAAACTAGCACAATCTCTGTGGAAAACAGTGTGGCAATTCCTGAAAGATCTAAAATTTGATCTTTCATAGGACCCAGAAAAACCCTTTCTGGGGTTATACCCAGCAGAACTCAAATCACTCTATGGAAAAGATACGTGTACACACATGTTTATTGCAGCATTATTAACAACAGCAAAAACATGAAACCAACCATGTTGCCCATCAAAAGAAGACTGAATTTAAAAATGTGGTACATATGCACAATAGAATATTACACAGCCATAAAGAAGGACAAAATTATGAACTTCACAGCAACTTGGATTTAGAGTCTATAACACTGAGTGATCTATCACAGAAACAAATAACTGAGTATCACATGTTCTCACTCATAAGCGAACCTTGAACAATTACCTTAATACTATAAGAAAGGGATTGGCAGTAGTGGGAAACTGCTTGGGGGGGGGCGGGAATGGTGTAGTGGGCAACTGCCGGGGGGGGGCACACTTCATCAACAAGGATACCTGCAAAATGAACATTTGTATAGCTATCCCTGAATTGTGCCCTATATCTTTAAAATAAAATATTTTCAAAAAAGAAAATATTGAAACAACTTAACAAAAAGGTAAAAACTGGTTTATAATAGGTGTGTAATTGCATAAACACAAGAGATAATTGTGTAGTTTATAGTAGGTAACTTTATTCAGATAACTTATTTTCTATTTAGAGAGAGAAAGTAAGTATGATTTTATTTATAGAGAAGGAAATAATGCCCAAAAGAGAGAGATAAAAGAGAAAAATAAAGCTGGGCTCGGTGGCTCAGCCTGTAATCCCGCGCCTTTAGGAGACTGAGGTGAGTGGAATTGCCTGAGCCCGCGGGTTCGAGACCCGCCTGGCAGCGAAGACCTCATCTCTACAATAAATCAAAAAATCAG